>NW_023593955.1:0-17369 GCF_014839805.1 Manduca sexta
GGAGTGCGATTAAATTAAATTGTAGAACAGGATCCCAGGATTATGCAAGTTTCTTACCATCTTCTCTATTGACATTTGGATGTTTTTAATTTCAATAGACTCGCAAATCATCCTAGGTATGAATCGGTGTTCTTTGCCAAGGCTTTGTGGCTTATCTAGTCGCAGATAATCATTGGAGCATTTTTCCTTCCTTCTATGCTTTAATGATTTCTTATGTTTTACGTGAAAGTTAGCCATCGAATTAAAACTAGTTTTATAGACTTTTCCACAGTAGTTAGTTTTTTATTTTCTATTATCAGTCCTTTTATGAGTATTCTATTTATCTTTTCATGTGAACTTGTCTTTTATTTAATGGTATATCTATTACAGTAAATTAGTTTTGGGACTGTAAAGTGTACTTGTATTTTCAGTAAACATCGGCTACATATTGGTTGGATATGAAATATATTGGACTGGTCCTATCATTCCTAAACTTTTAAATATCGAGGAGACGCCTCTGACTCGTGTTATATCAGCAACCGAGGCATCATGGGTTGCTTCTTTACTTTTAATTGGAGCAGATGTTGGTAAGAAGATGAACTGCATACTAAAATATGGATATAGTTTTATATAAAATTCCAAATACAATTTCAAATCTCATTCTTCTTACTAATATTATAGGTGTTGCTAGCGGCTTCACTCGCATAAAAAGCCTTTCCCGCTATAAAAGCCCCTTAAAAAGTCCGACGCCAGTGCTATCAATTTTAAAAATCCGTTATTTCTCACGGGGGCAAATCAGCGGGATAAAAGTAGCATTTGTGTTAATCCAGGATATGGTCTGCCCGTGTGCCAAATTTCATCCAAATCTATTCAGTTGTTTTCGTATTAACTTCTAAAAACATACAAACGTTGCAATATTTTCACAATTTTTGCATTGATAATATTAGTAAGATAAGTTTTGGTACCGGGGAACAACAATACTGAATCACCTGTTCCCTGAAGGTATTAGGTCAGGTGGTCAATAAACCCGAGCAAAAAAGCTCGAGTCAGAGAAAACTCTGAAAGTTGAAGTGTAAGATAAACAGTAAAATGGATTGGCGTTATGAATCGTTACAGTGATTTGAAGACTTTTGCAGCGGGAACGGTTCTCTACGCGGACGAAGCCGCTAATAAAACCTAGTTCAAATCCATTGTGTAAATTCGAAAGTAACTCTGTCCGTCTGTTAGGCTTTTGCGGCTTAACCATGGAACCGATTTAAATTAAATTGTGTATCTATGTATCTATATAGTTTGAGACCCTTTTTTTTTTTTTTTTTTTGGTTTCGTGGAGTGCCTTATTACTACCGCCCAGCCTTCGTGGGGGGCGACTGAGCGGTTATGCTGGGGTAACCGTGCCTTACGGCCCAGCGTTGAGCCGCCCGGATTTGATGGTGACCTTCGGGCGACCGCCGGGCCGAGTCCTAGCCCTATATACAACTTAACCTATGCACGGCCTACCAGCTAAAACTCCGCGGTGGCCCTCTTCGGCGCATTAGGGACGGCTGCGGGCTTCCTCTGACGTTGAAGTGTCTAGCCTGCGACCGCAGCCGCCCCTGCGCGGTACCGCCTTGCGGCCCGTCTCCTATGGGGGCTCAGAAGCCCCGCGCACCGAAGGACGCCCTCGGCGTCTACGGCAGCGTGAGGCCAACTACACACTGCCGTCCATCCCGGGGTCAACCGAAAATGTGCAAAGGATGCACAGAAATGCAGTAGGGCGGACAGCCCCTGCTGCCCGCCGACGAACCCTTCGTGTCCCTCATTAGTCGCCTCTTACGACAGGCAGGGATACCGTGGTGGAATTCTCCAAACGCCCCCATTCCACAGGGCGGATATAGTTTGAGACCCTGGAAAAGTCATACGCTACTTACAGTTATTTTTATTCTATTATATCTTTTTGATATGTTTTCCAGGAGCTATCATCGCCGGCTATGCAGCAAACTTGATCGGCCGCCGACCATGTCTCATACTCAGCGGAGTTCTTATGATCATTTCACATCTAATAGTGAATTTCCCTACTTCATTAG
This sequence comes from Manduca sexta, assembly GCF_014839805.1. NCBI lineage: Eukaryota > Metazoa > Arthropoda > Insecta > Lepidoptera > Sphingidae > Manduca > Manduca sexta. The sequence goes on from NW_023593955.1 coordinate 2,043, forward strand.
GCATAATTTATGCCGGAAGAATTTGTATTGGTGCTAGCATTACTATGTTCTTATTGGTCACTCTTGTATATCTTGGAGAAATATCGTAAGTCTTTTATTATATTTTAACAATTATTTGGATTAAAAGATGATAATGTTAACTCCAGCGTTAAATGTAAAACTTACTTTATATTTTCCCTCAGATATTGGTTCTTTATTTTACCACGTTAAGACGATATAATAAACATGATAGTCGCAGTCTAATAGGGTATTTTTTATGTTTGATTACGTACATTAACCTACATTTAACAACAAGTGTAAAAAGAAGCTCATCTGTGAAAACTGCATTAAAATTGAGCAAGAAATGAGGTAGTAATCCATATTGCTAATATTACAATGTGTAGAAATGGGCGCTTAGTTGGATTATCGCTTCAACTCTTTCTTTCGCACGTATCGTGATTCCCTATGACGTCACGTGCGCGTATTGTACATCTTTTTTCTTTTCATGACATTTACCCCTTCTATCGTTATTCAAAACTTGTTGATTTTTTAAAGGATTAATTATTCGTTCTTAATTTTATCTCCGACATCCTCGGTAGTTTCCGTTCGGTCACCGCGCAGGTAAAGTGAATTTTTCTGTTCAGTATCAGCACAAAAAGCGAGTGCATTAATTGCGCCTCCATATTCCATTTTGAGGACACAAGGCGTGAGTGTTTGTTTGTCTGATTTTGCTAATAATACCAAATTTTCCCCAGATCACCAAATATACGCGGTATGTTGATGACATCGGCGAGCATTTTCCATTCGTTCGGCGGTTTTGTAGTATACTGCGTGGGTCCTTACATCTCGTACACACAAGTCGGATACGTGTTCTTTGGTATTAGTGCCGTTTATATTACTACAAGTTGCTTTCTACCCGAATCTCCAGTATATCATGTCATTAAAGGTGAGAAATTAGATATTTTCTTTTATTTAATTTTATACAGATTTCAACAAAATGTAAATTTGGATCACTATGATTTCATTAAAGGTAATGAAGAAGCAGCGAAAGAATCTCTTCGCAAATTAGGGAGACAAAGATATCGACACAGAACTGAAGAAGATGATGGAGCAAGCTGTTAAAACTAAAACTAATTCATATCTCTTAAGGGAACTTTTCACTGACAAAGGAAACAGAAGAGCTCTCTGCGTCACAATCCCTTTATACATATTCCAGCAATCAAGTGGAAACATGGCTGTCATATTCTTCGCTACGACTATCTTCAACAGCGCCGGATCGTCGATACAACCTCATATAGCTACCATGATAGTTGGAGCAACGTCGTTGTTCAGTGCAATATTTTCTCCAATGTTCATTGATAAACACGGAAGAAGGATATTACTAATAATTTCAACGGCGGGATGCTTTGCTTCGATGGTCAGTTATAAAATACTAGTAAAGTAATAATAGATTATAAAAAATGCTATTGAGCTATGCTAAATGCTATTGCTAAGGACATAATTTAAAATACTGAATGTTTGTATACATACTATATTATAAAATTTTCCTCTTCCGATATAATGGATAAAAATAACATAAAATAATAATAAGATATTTAGAAATGTCAATACATTTTTATATAATTATTTTCAGACTGTCTTAGGGGCATACTTTTACCTAGACCACATAGGCAACTCAATAGTTCTATGGCTGGGATGGCTTCCTTTATTGTGTTTGGTTTCGGCTTTATTCTTTTACGGTATCGGTAAGTAATTATTTAGAATAAGACTAATTTAAAATAAATTACATTCGAAAGAAAACTAGTTTTGAGATTTTAAAATTTTTATTTTTGTGTCGTAATTTCTTCCGATGTTTCGAAGACTTCAGTCGAACTTTGCAGATCCTATGCCCGTATTAAAATACTTAGAAAATTGTTTATTTTATGTGTATAATGATTAACGTTACTTTTGTCTCGACAGGTCTCTCAATAATTCCAAATACACTGACCGGTGAAATGTTTAGTCCTTCCGTACGTGGCCTTGGAAGCTCCATAACTATATGCATTGGATTAACAACTGGATTGATATCGACTATTATTTTTGGCTACGTTGTGGACAGCATTGGAACCTATGCTCCCTTTTGGATTTACGCGGCTGCAAATGCGATTGCCTTGGCTTTTATTATTTTCGTCGTCCCCGAAACTAAAGGGAAGACTTTATTAGAAATTGGAAATATTATGGAAGAAAAGCTTTGAAATAAAATGCATTTATGTATATTATGTAAAGCAAAAACTTTGTACCCCTTTTTACAAAAATTACGCGGTCGGAGAGTATAAAATTTGGCACAATTAAAGTTTATAAAGTTTATATGAAAATCTACAACTGGTGATAAATTTGTGGGTAAGCTAGAAAAAAATGGGTCGAGGATATAGTAAACGAAGGTGGAAAAGGATGATGATAACTTGAAGCAAATAGAATAGAATGGGAGAGTTCCTAAACGGGTATGAAGACTTGTAAATGTGAGGTGTAAGCGGAACGCTTATTAAGGATTAGATACTTATGAAATGATATATATAACTGAAAGACGTACCTATACTTGTAAGGAATAACTTTTATTAGAGATATTTTTTATTTAGATTAACCTCAAAGTATTTAACAACTAAAAAGGTAGTATGTACCAATAACAAATTGTATGCATACAGTAAAAAATATAATTACTTTTTCTTCAAAATACATTTCACAATACACGCAGAATCGTTCGTATGCGTTCAACTTAAAATTCTATATACAACTTGGAATGTATAGATTTATTTTGTAATATAACACTTAATTATATTTTTATATAGAGAGAAGTTATGTAAAATAACGATATTATAATAAAAATAGATGCTTTAGTTCTATGTACCCTAAACTTCAAGTGGAAGGTCGTATAATATAGCGTCACATTTTGATTACTATTGCAATTTCGTAATAGATCTTACTAGGTAATAATAATACCAGTCCTGTAGCTTAATATACTTACTATTATACTGCTGGACACAGGCCTACTCTACTAATGAGAGGGTTAAACATTAAGGTTATAGCTTAAGGTCCATTTTTCATACATTTTGTTTCACCTTTAATCTGGGTAACTAAACAAGTATTGACAAGTAAAGAATTTAAATTCACGTCTAGTAAATTTAATACGACGAAATTTTAAAGGCCGAAATATCCATGCATATTAATTATTTTTACGTTTTTCTTTCAACTGCGAGAACTAATCACTAACTAGACGTGAATTTAAATTCTTTACTTGTCAATACTTGTTTAGTTACCCAGATTAAAGGTGAAACAAAATGTATGAAAAATGGACCTTCAGCTATAACCTTAACAAATAATTTTTACATATTTTGGAATAACTGGGTTTAATTATACACTACTCTGGATCCCGGAAAAGGTCATAGTAGGACTTTTATCCTGGGTAAATAAAATGACGTTGGTGAAGCCGGAAGCAATGCTTAGTGCCTGTTAATATAATGGCACGATAGTCACTCTGTGAGAAGTTAGGGCGAGATCACATGATGCACTCTTCTTTTATAATTTTGCTTTGAATGCCGTGACGAATTTGCCGTTCGAATGATGGTATGCGATACGCCCACTCATAAACAGTAATAATACCATCCAACACCTTGAATTACAAAGTATTTGCGCTCGCCATCCTGAGACATGAGTCATGTCTTATTATGTCCAGTAGGTACACTGGCTACAATATTCTTCCAACCGGAATACAATAGTGACTGCACATTGCTGCTTCGCGGCAGAAATAGACGTTACGGTAGTACCTATTCAGGCTGTACAATAAATTGTTACTAAAATTATTGGCTCCGTGCATCTCCTCTTAAAGTACATAACATTTAAATTTGCAACCAAAACTACTAGATACATAATTAAATACGCAATGAAGAAGGGGGGTTTTAAGAATGAAAGAAACTATAACGTATAACTTACTACGTAAGGTACAAATGGTTTATTATTGTAGCACACAATAAAATTCACGTTCGATAGCAATACTGTACCCACTGCAGGACTTTATACGTTACAGTATACCCACTCTAAGAACATTTTTGAATCAATTTTAACAGAACTCCGTGAGTGTTTTTGAAACGAAAATAGGGCAATATCAACATTGTATTTTTTATTATTTTATAAAATTATGTATCTAATTTATCATTATTTTTATAAAAATTATGAGGAAATACCTAAACACCACATTCACCCCTACCTCAATCATTAATCTGATCCTGAATGAACCGATCAATATAACTTATTTATAAGCGTGCCTATAAAATTGATTTTTCTTGTTGATTGGTCCAATTATTATGAGATAGATGGAAAAAAGCAGATACATTGAAAATGGCGGTCAGTTCATACCAATAATAATAATATCAGCCCTGTATTATATACTGCCCCACTGTTGGGCACGGGCCTCCTCTATTAATGAGAGGGATTAGGCCTTAGTCCACGACGCTGGCCTAGTGAGGATTGGTAGACTTTACACACCCTCGAAATTCCTGTAGAGAACTTCGCAGGTATGCAGGTTCCTCACGATGTTTTCCTTCGCCGTTATACCGTTAGTTGATACCAATGCTTGACACAATTCTTTACTGTTAGTGCTGGAGTACCGTGTATATTGTCGCTGCGTGGCGGCGTCACGTTGGCACTCCGGCGTTCCTACGAATCACGCCTCCCTGCCTCATGTCTCAGTTCGCAACACGTACAACGTGGCATAGTTATTTGTATATAGGACGCTGCACTGCACCGTTAACGAATCGTTTGAATTCTCCTAATGTTGGTGCGAAAAACTGGTCAAAGTATTAAAACACACATTAAAATTCTAACAGACAATTACTCGCAGTCTTGGATACATATCTATCACCAAACAGGGTTGAGAAAGTACCAAAGGTATAAAACCTTTAAGTTCTGTACACATAATCTGAGATTAGATGACGTCGTTTTCTAAATACACGATATGAGCCTAAACCCTAAGTTAACAAGATCTCTGTTAATGATAACAGTGTTAGTTATTGTAGAAACATGTTCTGCAACATACAACCTTATGTTAAACGGCAACTACTTATCACCGCTTGCTGTAAGTGTTTGTGTTATAGTAAATTTGTGAAGATTTGAAAAACTTCTTTAAAGTCGTCATTATCAAGAAGAATTAATAGCTATTGATCTGAAAATGTTCATAAAGTGTTTGTGTTAGTGGAATAACTTCAAGACTGTTTCTAAGGTTCAAAATACTGTCATTTCTAAACATCAATTTAATGATTTCTTACGTTTACGCGAATGTTGTCATCGACTGTAAATCAGTTTTAATTTGTGGTGTTTATTTTTGTTTTATTTTCTGTTATCTATCTAGTATCAGTATTCTGTTTTACCTTTCCTGTGATACTGTCTTCAATTACCGGTGTATCTATTACAGTAAATACATCGTATTCAATGTTGGGACTAAAAGTGTTGTTAATTTTTCAGTAAACATCGGCCATATATTGGTCGGGTATGAAATATATTGGACTGGTCCTATCATTCCTAAGCTTTTAAATATCGAGGAGACGCCTCTGTCTCGTGTTATATCAGCAACAGAGGCATCATGGGTTGCTTCTTTAGTTTTGATCGGAGGAGATGTTGGTAAGGAGATGTATTGAATATTTATATATTATAGAAGTCGCAAACAATACCTAGTTCATACCTATTTTAAAAATAAGAAAGTAACTGTGTCCGTCTGTTTATCTGTTGCGGCTGAACTGACCTATTTAATTAAATTTGGTATGGATAGTTTGAGATCGTACGAAAGATATACGCTACATAAATCCCCAAAAAATATACAACGGGACTTTTATCTCGGAAAGCTTTTTCACGTAAACCGTGAGCGAAAGATCAAGTATATTTAGTGTGGAATCTATCGTCGATTTACTGCAAGAACTCATTAACTGACAAATAAAAAAGTATGAATTAAGCCACTTTTAGTTGTAGTTACATTATTTTCCCTATATCATCTTAGATATTATTTTTATTCTTAAAATCAAGATAGTATGTTAAATATTATATTATGTTCAGGGCGTTATTAACAGAACTGGATAATTTTTGGTTTAGTGAGTTCTTCCAGTAAGCCGACGCTATGGAAAATGATGTTTAATAACTATATTACAGTTAACCTTTAAAATATATTTCCAGGAGCTATCATCGCCGGCTATACAGCAAACTTGATCGGTCGCCGACCCTGTATCATACTCAGCGGAGTTCTTATGCTCATTTCACATCTAATAGTGAATTTCCCTACTTCATTAGGCATGATTTATGCTGGAAGAATTTGTATAGGTGCTAGCATTACTATCTTCTTATTGGTTACTTTTATATATCTTGGAGAAATATCGTAAGTTCTTTATAATATTTTAACAATTATTTGGACTGGAAGATAGACATGATAATGTTAACTGTAGCGTTCAATGTAAAACTTACTTTATATTTCCCTCAGATATTGGTTCTTTATTTTACTACATCAAGACGACATAATAAACGTGATCGTCGAAGTCTAATAGGGTATTTTATTATGTTTGATTACGTACATTACGCTATATTTAACATCAAGTGGTATTTAAAAGAAGCTCTTCTGTAAAAATTGCATTTAAAATTGGTCAAGAAATAAGGTTGTAATCCATATTTCCAATATTGCAATGTCCAGAAGTGGGTGCGTAGTAGGAATATCGCGTCATCTCTTTCTTTCCTACTCGTCGTAATTCCCTATGACGTCACGTGAGCGTATTGCGCATTTTTTCTTTTGATGACATTTACACCTTCTACCGATATGCAAAGGTTTATAACTTGTTGACTTTTTACCGGATTATAATTATTCTTCCTGTGCTAGAGTATATATGACGTAAATATTTCACAAAAGTAAAAAGCAAGAATTACTCCAATACCCTGTTAGTAGAAATAACCGAATTTCCATGAACTAAATAGTTGTTATATTCCTATGTTTTTTAATCCCTACGCTTTAAAGTGTCTCTAACATCCTGGGTAGTTTCAGTTCGATGACCAGTCAGGTAGAGTAATATTGAGCTCTTCTGTACAATATCAGCCCGAAGTTTGGATTTTATGCTCGATGCTACCAAGCGGAGGACAGAATATAAACGTGAAATGTGCGTGCATAACTGTGCCTTCCCATTCCGTTTCGAGGACACAAGGTATGGGTGTTTGCTTGTATGATTTTGCTTATAATATTAAATGTTCCCCAGATCCCCAAACATACGCGGCATGTTGATGACATCGACGAGCATTTTTCATTCGTTCGGCGGTTTTGTAGTGTACTGCGTGGGTCCTTACGTCTCGTACACACAAGTCGGATACGTGTTTTTTGGAATTAGTGCTGTTTATGTTACTGCGAGCTGCTTTTTACCCGAATCTCCAGTATATCATGTCATTAAAGGTAAGAAATTAGATATTTTCCATTATTTGATTTTATAAAGGTTTCAACAAAATGTTAATTTGGATTACGATGATTTTATTAAAGGTAATGAAGAAGCAGCGAAAGAATCTCTTCACAAATTGGGGAGAGACAAAGATATCGACACAGAACTGAAGAAGATGATGGAGCAAGCTGTTAAAACTAAAACTAATTCTTATCTCTTAAGGGAACTGTTCATTGACAAAGGAAACAGAAGGGCTCTTTGCGTCACAACCCTTTATACATATTCCAGCAATCAAGTGGAAACATAGCTGTCATATTCTTCGCTACGACTATCTTCAACAGCGCTGGATCGTCGATACAACCTCATATAGCTACCATGATAGTCGGAGCAACGTCGTTGTTCAGTGCAATATTTTCTCCAATGTTCATTGATAAACACGGAAGAAGGATATTACTAATAATTTCAACGGCTGGATGCTGCGCTTCGATGGTCAGTTATAAAATACCAGTAAAGTAATAATAGATTATACAAAAATGCTGTTGAACAAAAGGAATTAATTTAAAACCATTAATTGCATGTTTGTGTACATATATATTTAACTAGCTTTTGCCCACGGCTTCGCCCGCGTGAAGGAGTTTCCAGGATAAAATACCGATAAAATTATCCGATTTAATAATATTTATGGCTCACCATTTTGCTTATAATGGCTTCCACATAAAAGGTTGATTTGTGCTGTCGCGGACTTTTATTTAGAACTATTTAAGACAAACAATTCTATGGTACATCATATTTGTCTAACTCCAACGGTTTAGACAGCGTACGCCAAGATAGCAATGTTTTCCGACTTACTTGAACGTATCGTTATATTATGACCAAATTACACAAAATTATTATAAATTACAGCCTATGTATTATTTTGATGTATAACCAATGGACTATAAAGTTTCATCCAATTCCGTTCAGTACATTTTTCGTGAAAAGGAACCCACATATATGCATCCATACATCCATACATTCATCCTCACAAACTTTTGCATTTGTAATATAAGTAGCATTTAGCTCTTTTGATATAATAAATAGAAATAACATAAAATATGAAAAAGATATTCAGAAATGTTAATACATTTTCACATAATTATTTTCAGACTGTCTTGGGGGCATACTTTTACCTAGACCACATAGGAAATTCAATAGTTCTATGGCTGGGATGGCTTCCTTTATTATATTTGGTATCGGCTTTATTCTTTTACAGTATTGGTAAGTAATTGTTTAGAATGAAACTAATATAATAATAAATTACATTCTAAAGAAAACTAGATTTAGAATTGTTTTAAATTTTTTCCCGACGCGACGTTTCGAAGTCTTCGCTGTTGGACTATGCATTTTCCATGGCTGTATTAAAAAAAAACTTAGAAAACTGTTTATCTTGTGTATATGATGTTTAACGTTACTTTTTTCTTGACAGGTCTCTCAATAATTCCTAATACACTGACCGGGGAAATGTTTAGTCCTTCCGTACGTGGCCTCGGAAGCTCCATAACTATATGCATTGGATTTACAACTGGATTGATATCAACTATTATTTTCGGCTACATTGTGGATGGCATTGGAATCTATGCTACTTTCTGGATCTACGCGGCTGCAAACGCGATTGCCTTGGCTTTTGTTATTATCGTCGTCCCCGAAACTAAAGGGAAGACTTTGGTAGAGAAATTGGGAATATTATGGAAGAAAAACTTTGAAATCCATGAATTTATTTGTAAAGCAACAACTTTGTATACCTTTCTATGAAAATTTACATTTGGCACATATAAAGTTTGTATGAAGAAAGAGTGCAGAAAGCTACTACTTTTATAAATATAAAGTGCATTAAAAATACATTCAATTAATAAAAAAAAAACTTTGGACACTACCATGCGTTTGACACGTGTACATTCGTTTGTTTATATTTAAAGTCTGTGGTCAAACAGGGAGGAAATAAATGACCAGATGAAATAGAAAGGTTCTAAAATGGTGATCGGAGACTTACAACTGTAACCTATAACTGGCCGATGATATGGTAAAAGAAGGTGTCAAAGGATGAAGATATCTTGAACTAAATAGAATAGAGTGGGATAGAAGAGTGTAGAAGTAGTGTGTAGAGTGTAAAACTTGACGTGTATTAGAAAAAGGCTCATCGAGGATTGGATACTTATAAAATGAAACTGATAAATGAAAGATTTACCTATACTAGGAAGAAATTTCTTTTATTTGAGAATATTTCATTTGAAAGCACGATATATCACACCAATTACATGTAATAATGTTTTTATCTAAGTTTTTTTTGCAAAATTAAAGATTACCTTAATATTTAACAATTAACAAGGTAGTCTGTTTCAATAACAAATTATGTAAATACAATAAAAAACAACATTTATGTTTCTTTAAAATAAATTTCACATTCGCGTAGAACCCTATGCGTTCAACTTAACTCCATATACAACTTGGAATGTATTGACCTATTTTTAATATAATACCTAATTGTATATTTATATAGAGAGAAGTTATGCAAAACAACAATATTATACAATAATGTCACTTTCATTTTGTATAGTAATTATTGATGTGCATAACGACCTGGTATTCGTATGTCCACTCGGTCCTTCATCGAAAATCAGTGCTGCAGTATTGGTTAGACCGTTGTGCAATAAAGTGCTGATTGAGGGTTCCTATTGTTAGTACAATATTATGCTGTTTTGATTTACATTTTCATGTTTGTAATATCTCTTTTTTATCCTATTAAATAAATATTAACTTAAAACTATCTACTCAACATTTCTTTTATCTCTTCTAAACTTTTGCCTTTAGTTTCCGGCACAAATATAACTGTGAAGAAGAAAGCTATTGCGCACATAACAGCGTAAATCCAAAATGTTGTATAACTGCCCCAATTGTCAACCATGATGTTGTAGGTGAAGGCGACGACCAATCCAAAAACCATCCAACTTACAGTGGTACTGAGAACTGCCCCGGGTCCTCTCACTTTCGTATCAAACATCTCTCCGTTGAAAGTTCCAGGAATAATACCGAACCCTGAAAATATTTTTATTTTTTACACGTGCACTGTGTGCACTTTACATAGACACCACTGCACCTGATGGTAGAAGTGTCCTATAGAATGTTGACTGACGAGAGATAACCTCTCAGTAGTGTATACAACTATGCCGGCCTGTAGCAACCGGATAAACATAGTCTGATCCCAGAGCGTGATACTCTATGTGGGCCACTATGGCGGGTTTTAAAATGTTGTGTACGGTAACGACTATTCGGGCAGATATAAAATTGTACCAGCAAAAAGTATTGCTATTGCACTTTTTAGGAGTTGGTTTATGGTTAAAGATCCAGAGATAACTTGTTGAAGTGTGAAATGTATAACGACATTAATAACTTCGTTTGAGCCTAGCCTAATGAATTGTCTAATAATTGATTGGTTTTAATGCTTTATGTATAATTCCTGATACCACATTTTGAAATTTGAAAATCTTGACATTTTACATATCGATACTCACCAAAGTTATAAGACATGATGAAAGCGATGAGTGTCACCAACGGCAGCCATTGTATGGATTCTGTAGATGGGTGGTCAATATGCACGAGGTAGAAGTAAAGACCAAGCAGTATCTGAAAACGGAAGATTTCTATAGTAAGGAAACATGAACCATACCCTTGATGTTATTTCCACTTAGCAATCTATCCCCTGCTAGTCGAATTTTGGCTACAATAGCCAATCTTGACCGAGATCGGTCAGGTATGCAGGAGATATGAATGAATGAATTTCGGCCACGGCTGCAAAACTTAATGGAGATTAGCCAGGTAAGGAGACATTATAGTACACGAGTAAGTGCGCAATGCACAGGTGAAATCCGGTGAGACCGCAATCCAACATAACCGGAGATAGAACAGGCGCAGGACCAATGGCTTTACGTGCTTAAGAAAGTGGAAGGGAGACATAATAGCACACAAGTGGGTGCGCAATACACAAGTGCACTCCCTATGCCTTCAATCACATGATTTTCGATTAGTGTCGGAACGGTTTAGGAAGCATAGTCTCATACTTTTCAATGTGAAGAGTAAAGAGTTATTTCTAGCCCGATACGTTTCTATTACGGTGGTAATATGAAACGGTGTAGTAGATGGAATACTTTATATGGAGTTAGTCCAATAATTTCTTCATAATCTATTCATCACTATAAATCGATAGCATATCCTATATTTTCTTCTTCTTTCTTCTTTGGTAATTATAGTATTTTGATAAAATATCAAGTGATTAGACATTTCAAATATTTAAAGACTTTATCCTTACCAAACTTATGCAGCATGTAGCAGTCGTGAGCAACAGAAGTATTCTTCTGCCAGATCTCTCAATAAATATCGGAGTAATACAACTGGCACAAAGCTGGGTAACTGCTATGATAATTGCAGAAATATGAGATTCTAATGAGGAATTGACCAGGTCGAAGATAGACGTGGCGTACAGCAACACCACCATCACACCACTCATTTGCTGTAGTACCATTAGAGTCATTGTGATCGTTATAGTTTTTCTGTTACTCTTTACGCTGAAAATTTCGGTCCAAGCTTCCAGGACTCCCACGGGTTCATCTAACTTTGTAGACAAAATGTCTTTTACGTCATCTTCTCTTCCCAAACTGATTAGAATTTCCTTGGCTTTATCGCCTTCATCTGTAATAAACATAATAACCTTCATGTCGATCTTAATAATACAATTAAATACGGCATCAACTTCAAAAAATTTATCCTGCATATAAATTATAAACATATAAACAAGAATTCGAAAGAGCATTACATTTGTTAAGTTTTAATAATTTCTTATTGAATCGTGTATAAAGCTCAATTATTTTTAATTGTAGTTATGAATTGTCTAATAATTGTTTATTTTATTCAAAGCCAAAAAAAATTAATGTTTTTCATTTTATATGTTGCAATTTATATATAAACATTGTAGGGCGGTCTTGGAGGCGTAATTGTGTTATGTTCGCGTTTAGAGTATTTTACCTTTAGAGGTGCGTGGTACGAGCATCGCTCTATAGTTACGGTATTGAATCGACCAGGTTTGTTCTAAGTATCAACTTGGAGTCTGAAATTAGTACCCTCTATAGGACTGGATCGCCTCCACCACCTCAAAGGATTGAGTACAAGCACGTGAGCGCACTATTTCCACCTCGGACTACTCCTTTAGGGAATAGACGCGAGTGTGTGTATAAGGATCTTATCATTTTAATAAATGTACGCTACTTAATCAAAGTGCATCAGCATAGTGATATATAAATATATTGTTTATCAGTGATATTGATCAATACTACACAGAATAGCTTCACTTATATCAAATACATTTAGATAAGATTTTGCATTCAAGATCTCATCACGAAGGCGTATAAGGAAGTCAATTTATTTGCGACTTTCATTGCCTATTCTCGAAATATGAAATATGCTGCCGAGAAATACATAATATTGAGTTGTCAATCGTTGTAATGGAAAGCATTTGTAGTCTGCAAACATCCAGATTTTTTAAATTCAAGTTATGGCTCATGGATATCACAAATGGTGCGATAATTTATGTTAAAAATTTATTACGATTATTATTTAGTAATAACGAAGAAAAACGACAACAATCCAACACGACTGGAGAAAAATGCGCAGACTTTATATGTTTTCCGAGGCACGGAGGTAACACCAACTTCCTTACTCCGAGCTGCGACTGTCATCTTTTTTTTATTGTTTTGAATGACGAGACAAGCTTGTCATTCGCGTGATAGTAAGTGATACGACCGCCTATAAAAGTAGAAACACCATCCAACCGCTCGAATTACAAAGTATTGTTTGGTATTCTACTGCGTTCGCTATCCTGAAACATGAGATGTTAACTCTCATGATGTCTAGTAGTTACACTGACTAATTATATGACTGACAGATATAGTCAGGTAATATTTGTTTTTTATTTTAGCCCAGCTTGAGCCCAGATGCGTACCGCATGCGCAATACAACTACGCCACCGACATATAAACAACTTACCTCTCAAAAGGTAGAAATACGGTGATTCTGGCATAATGAACGTCGCGGCACAGAATGAGGCACTTATACCGACTCCCACCCAACCAGTCACCGCGTAAGGCGCAAATCCCCAACTAGGTAGCCAATTAACATGCCCAGGAGTTGGACACGCCTGTACCAGCGAGCAATATGCCTCTTATGTTTGTTGATCTGAAATTATAAGTTGCTTTAATTGAAAGCAAACATGTCACACTTGAGTGCGTTTCTACCTCTGTCTCAAGCTTGCAGCTCAGATGCAAGTTAAGGGTTCTGATACTTAAGTGGCAAATAAATTGCTTTGCTCACAGACTATTTGCGTCATGGAAGTCTGACTACAAACGAGAATTAGCTTTCTCTTTGTTCTTTTATTAAAGAAAATTTGGATTAGAATTTAAAAAATTAAATTCAATAAGTACAATCTTAAAAAATACAAAACATGATTTTGAATTCACACGCTCAATTTTGAAAATCTCTTACTTAATATTGAAATCTGACTCTAACTATCGAAAATTTATACTCACGGTATCTCAGCTACATAAACCAAATTAATGACAAATATTATTCCAGAGCTAAGTCCAGCCATGACCCTTCCAACATATACTATGGCCACATGGCTAGCCACTGCCTTCAGGAAAACCGATGGTGCCCAGCGCACCACCAAGCAACAGGCAAGGTATCCTGCCTTAAACGTTTGATAGATAGCCAGCAACATATGTTCCTGCCAATAAATATATACATCAACATTGTTTCCTCCTTTTTTGGGGGTAGACCAGGGTATTCCACACTCAAATTTTGATCCAAGAGTCCCTACCACACGGTTTTCAGACAAAAAGCCAGGAATGGTCCAGGAATATTAAAACGATAAAAACGCTGGTTCATTGGAGTTACAACTAGGACCATAGCTACATTGTCTTTCTATAATCGTTAACGCTAACGTTATGTATGGCAATAAGATATCGATAGATATATCGATAGGATATGTTATTCCCATTTTTTTAAATGAAATTATTTGTTTGAATCCGTAAAATATACATTATTTAGATTCCGTCAATATTAACTCTGCCACCAGTTCGGAAAGCTGTTCTCACCAGAAAAGAACAGGCAAGAAACTCTGGAATTTTTTCAATTAGCGTTAACAGTTGTACAAAAGCTTTTTGCCTACTGTCTTATGTAAAAAAATTAAACTCACCTGACCAAGGTAAGTTAACGGTCCAATTAAGAATGCTTGAGAGTCATCAAGAACCTCAGGTAGAGGTGTCTGTTCAGGATCTTGGAGCTTCACAATCGCGTTTGCTGGCCACCCTCCGACGTACCCGCATAGTATCTGCCCAAGGTATGCTTAAAAATAGAAATGCACTTTAGTATTTAAACTGGTACCTATTTTATGAGTATTTATTTCATGTTATCCAGAAATTTTGGAACCAGCAATGTTGTAATCCGGGAATTATTTCTATATACACATATTTTATTGTGATTCTTTAATAGTATTCAGATATCGGTGATTACAAAAATTATGAAGGAAACTAGTATATTGGAATTAATTCCCCTTCTAGTTTAGCAAAGTTCAGGCTGGAATATTTATGACAGAAAAAGATTTTCAGACCACATGTTATCCATAGTAAAAGACAGTAATGAATTGTTTTACTGACAAGCCGAAGTTAAACTATAAAATCATTCCTAGTATTAAGTCAGGAGGTCATCGTCATAGCTTTTGGAAGGCGATGACATTAAAATTATAATTATTATTAAAAAACAATGTCTAATTCAATTTAGAACATGAATCTCTCAGAAAATAACAAAAATAAATTATTATAGCAGAATAAGTTTC
>NW_023593956.1:0-1068 GCF_014839805.1 Manduca sexta
ACGCTTACTGTTAAAATTATGAGAGCCTAAAAATAATTAACTTTGTATATATGTCGCAGTACTCATAATAAACTTAAATTCAAAATTAATCTCAAATCGTTGAGTACAATTTAACATTCACACATAAATCATGTACAAACCCATAAACTTAACTTAGTGTGAGGGAGTATGATTCGAGGCGCCCCGCTGACGCCGATGGCGCCCGCCGTGGTGCTATTATGTTAAGGTACGATTCTCAACATCGCCGCAGCGACAACGTCAGTCGTTTGGTTTATAATTCCTGATTAAATTTTAGCCGGAGTCTAAGGTATAACAACGTTTATTGAAGTCGTAAACTGGTTGCGATGTGCTCGGGATTTATACCGTGGAAATATAATAAAATTGTTTTTTTATAACAAACGAGTTCAAGAAACTAGTGGCGATTTGATAGTGTGCCTTATGGTAACTAATAACCCCTGCTTGAAAATACTAGCAACATTTGGAGGAATCTTTGGCGCGTTAATGAAATTTGAAGGTTATCAAGCTTCAGTCAGGTACGAAACAGCCCCTTTATTCCTTCACTTGAGTTAATGTGCTCCCGCGAATTGCCGATCTGTTTACCAAAGGGCTCTGATAACGCAGCCCTTGTTTATAAGTTAAACAATTGCTTCAAACAAGAAATCATGGTTTATTTAGGATGCGGAACATCAAACGCACCGACGCGCGGCGCTGCCTCTCGTGCCATTGTTTACCCAAAAACGGACGCGGTAACGGTTATCCGAGCAAACCGTATGTTATTACATCGGCATTGTTTGTTTCTGAACGTGTGTTGTATTTTTAACGCAACTGTAATGTAATTACTGGGTAGATATTAGAAGAGTAATTCTTGTCTGTTAGAAACAGGCCAAGCTTCAGCAACATCTAACGGTGTGTGTTTGGATCACATTCGCTACGAGCCAAATTCTGTCGGCCGACTCTAATATGCGTAACGGTTTTGTCATGTCACCATAACAAGACCGTATAAAGTGTGCGTATAATGTGGAAATAATTCACAACGTCGGATATTATATATCGCCCACGCTCGCGTGC
>NW_023593957.1:0-18109 GCF_014839805.1 Manduca sexta
TTTTATTTCGTCAAAGACCTGATGGATAATTTAATTAAAAATGTTACGTACGTTGCTAGGTTTGTGGCGACAGACTTAGAAAGAAAGAAAGAAAGATTATTTTTAACAAGCTAGATTACATAATATAAAAGAAAAGCACTGAAATCTATTTGCTCACAAAAGTGACGCCAGCGATGATGTTCAGCTGGTTCGTAGTAAAGTAGCCTTTGAGAGAAGTGGCATCGCAACTTAGCTATATAGTAAGTCATCGTCAACATAAACACAATGGCATTACGGGTGCATTACCAATTGTAATAAAATTATAGTAATACTGTTAGTTCTCCAATCAAGCCCCCTCTTTCATCCTTCAGACTAATTTGATTATCCGACTCTACGAAATAATCTTAAAATCCCTTTTTTCATTGCTTTGAATGACGAGACGAGCTTGCCGTTCGCCTGATGGTAAGCGATACGACCATAAACAGTAGAAACACCAACACCTTGAATTACAAAGTATTGTTCGGTATACCACTGCGCTCGTTATGAGACATAAGATGTTGAGTCCTATATCCAGTAGTTACACTGGCTACAATGTTCTAAATATCGGAATTATAATTCGTATTCGTAAGATTAGATCAACAAAACATTGTCTCATCTCTATTCTAAGCTTTCTATATATAAAGGCCATGCATTAGGGCGGTAACGAGGTAGGCGTTTATTTTCCTGAGCGTTTTTTTTGTCGCCGACGCTCAGACGAGCCGTAACAGCGATTACGACGCCCATTTAAGGTTTAGCTGCTCTTTTCGACGGTTATAAGTGACTTATGAGTCGCGTGTGTTTTGATTAAGAGTTTAGGAATTATCTTGTCGTTATAAGTTGGGTTTAAATTGTTTTATTACCTTTGCAAGATACGGACAGTTAAGGTTTTATAAGGTAATTAAAAAAATAAATTAAAATGTTATTGCCGGTAATATGTTTTCGCTATTTATATAACTTGGTGATGAGGTGCTCGAGTCGCTTGCCTAATGGAAAATGTTTGGGCTATCTTCAAATAGTAGCAAAAATCAAAAGCTTTGATAAATAATCATTGGACGACACTTCACTCATCCTGATATCATGTTTTCTATGCTTTGTAAATACACTGAAAACTGAAAATTGCTGTGTACAGAGTATAAAACGAATTGGCACCTTCCCGGTCTTTCGTCAACTACTTCAACATAACTTGATAGACATTTAGAAATTCTTTAAAATCTCGAAAATAACATAATTTTATGACATTTCCTTTAATCATATTTCTCAAAATAAAATGGCAGCAAATGAAAACGACACTAAAATGACATTGTTGACAACACGCGTCCTGACATTTCATTTGTAGCTAGACGTTAATTAGCACGATGAGTACTAGGAAAGCATCGTACTGGTGTCGTTGTTGCGTCAATTAATCCACGGATCTGAATGACTAGAAGTTATATTTGGACTGTCCTTGTTGATGTCTAGGAATGAGAGAGGAGTTAGGTGCGATTTTTGAGTTGGTTTATTCAATTTTACACACACTTCTCGCTCATTTACTGATGGAGACGCAAGAGTACCCATTTTTCGAGATGTGGTTATGTGCCATAGTGTTATAGGGGGCGGTATGTCAAAAAAATCAATATCACTTTTCCCGACCCGGGATTTCAACCCAGGACCTCAATCCTACCACGCACGCAACTACGCCATGTAGGCAGAGTACTAAATGTTGTGAATATTATATAATATATTACTGAATTTTAATTAGAATAGTTGTTAATTTTTGTTACATCCAAACCTTCCTAAAGCATATTAGAACTCAAGATCGCCTACCCAACTACTATAACTTTAGTATTTATCACTTCGTTATTAAAATAGCTAAAATAAGGCGGTCAAACGCGCAGTTGTCTCTAAACCGTTTATTATACGCAATCGTACTGATTTATGGCTCGTGCGGCTGCTCGTAAAACGCGCTGTGTGTGCGCCGCCTAATCTCAAATTAGTCGTAATATACAAACAGCTTGGTTTTGATGCGATGGACTTTTAAACATATTAATTTGACGTCTGTTCTTATAGATTTCTGAGTCATGGTTATTTATGAAATTCCCATAATACCTCCATATTTTACATTAGATACTATCTTCTTTCACTAATACGATGACTTATCGAATAAAAAAATATACAATCAATAAATCAATTCGTTTTCCGCCATTTGAGTTCAACGCACGATCACATGTCAGACAACTACCCAGCCTCGTGGCAAATGAAGTGTTAATTAAATGTTTAAAAAAATATTTATAAAAGCCATTCTCGCAAACAGCCAATAAGCTTAAAAGCAATGTACAATTATTATGTGATTAAATAAATAACAGTATTTATTTTTA
Source organism: Manduca sexta (assembly GCF_014839805.1). NCBI lineage: Eukaryota > Metazoa > Arthropoda > Insecta > Lepidoptera > Sphingidae > Manduca > Manduca sexta. Next base: position 2,373 of record NW_023593957.1, read on the forward strand.
ATTCGTACAAATTATTTTTGCCTTTTTCGTATTGAATGCTTTAGTAAATTGCGCTCGTAATAAGTTTGAAAAAGTTCGACGTTCGTATAAACTGACTCTACATGAATCCTTTTTAGTCTATGGTTTACTTATCTATGAATCTGCAAATGGCGGCAACGACTTGATTACCGCAACTAATGCATGAATCAATTCGATTAAAGACCTAATTTACCGCGTTCCAGATTTAAACGTGGTTCGAAATTCAAATAAGTAAATTAGTTTATTTTTTAATTTGAAATAACCTCTAAATACAACTCCTGCCAGTCTACAATCGACTCGTTAACTGCGATAGTACTATGCGTCATCGACGCATTATAGTAAAAATTAAATTATGAAACCCACATTATTATGCCACATTGTTAACTCTTGATTGTGTCTACGCCAGACGAATAAACATGTACAATTGCAAGAATCTAGTATTCAAAATGATGCCTAGGCATTTAATTGTATCCCCTTAAGGCTAATTTTTATTATGATCACGACATTATTAGAAAGATTTATCGGGTCTACCGTGGTGCGGACGATTTAGTATTCATCGTATGCGCCATTCGCTATGTGCCTCACGTCTGCCTTCAAATAACAATTAACTTTAAGCTAGATACATACGTTAACTGCTTTTTAACATTCGCAACTTTTCGGCGCGTCCCAGCGAGCCGGAACTTTTTTTGCCTGTTTACAGTTTGTTTTTACGTAACGAACGTGTAATTGATGGAAACTTTGATCTGCGCCGAGGTTTGGGGAAAATCCTCGTTAACTTGTAAAGTCGTAAAAGTTAAATTGAACCTCATTTAGATGCGGTGTATTTGATGACATTTTTTTTTTACTAAGACGTTGTTTTTTCGTGGCATTAATTAATTAGCGGAAAGAGGTCAGTCCACCCCTCGCGGTAGACGCTCGTTTGACGCTACATATGTAACTGTGTCGCTGAGGATGGCACAATCTCCTACGAAATCAAAGGCGCGGCGCGTCGGCTGCGTATGCGGTACCGTATTTCGCGCGAAACTTTCAAAGAATATGATAAAAATATCGTATTTTACTTGAAGAATCTCATAAAAAACGTCCCTAAAAATTATGGATTTTCGCTGTAAACATAGTATGATACTGAGAAACAACGTAAGCCGAGAGGACGCGATATCATGCTCGTATCGCAACACGTAAATTAATACCCGAAACAAAAAAATAACACGGGAAATATTATCAAAAAACCGCACGGTGTCATCGGCCCTGTACACTGATCACTCGATACTAAGGCAGGTTGCGCCCGCGCACCTCTTCGATACAATCGCGCGCGGCCGACAAAAAAATAAGCGAATGTAGCCTTTAACACGAATAAATAAAGATGGCGGCGATTTGTTCGGAATTTAAAATTAACATAAAAAGTTTTAATTAGGCTGCGCGGCCGACGATCAGTCAAGCATTATCCCATGAGAAGTATGACAGGGGACGCTTCTGATTGTCATCTGGCCACCAAAAGCAGCGGCGACGGCAATTACTGGCAACTACGACTGGCGACTGGCGCGCTACAAATGTTATGATTTTTAGTTTTGTATCGGAGATAACGTTGGCGGGATTCCGACTCTTCATTAGTAATTAGGCCTGTCAAAATATAATTAACCCGTATACATTAGAAAAAACAAAATATTAAATGAGTAACGTTCTCTCAAAAGTTATAGATGATGTTACAGATGCAGAAAATGCCGCCTACAAAAATCACATCTTAAAAAAATAAACTTTACCTCTGTATATATAGAGACATTTACGAGATTTTTATCAGGTGCTTAGCTTCTGATTTTTTTTATCAGAATTTATTTCCATCATGATAGCAGGAGAATAATTCCTCATTTAACACATTCAAGTTATTTGATAAGCTCAACTTTCCCGTAAGTCCAACAAAACAAAGGCCGTAGTTATTAATGGCGCGGTGTACGTTACGTCGGGTACCAGGCGATCATGAGAGCCGAGGTGTTCATAAATACGGCGCAAGCGCGGTGCGCGAGCGGCCGCACACGCAGCTCCTCATGTTCATGCGAGCTTGGTACTTGTGGTCAGCTTTGCGTGGGCGATGGACACACTTTTTTACTTTCTTTTTCACTTTTTTATCATGTAATTAAGTAACCATATTATTAGAAATTAAGTCAAGAGGGTAATTTTAATAAAATTCAGGATACACTAATTTCGCTATCAATAAAAAAATCACAAATCTGTTGAAAACTTTACGATCAACCTTAACATAATTTTTATGCCAACAGGATTACCTTTTTCTATGTAATTATCAATTGTTTTTCAACTGCATTCAATTAGTCTGGCAATTGTCGTCACTGGCTATTTAAAACTTATAAAGTCATAACATTTTTTACCTCAAAATTGTAATAGTTATCTTTTGAACTGCACTTACTTATTACAGTCATGCCATTATAATTCAAAGGTATTTAAAACTCTATTACAAGTTTAATTGTTCCATTCGCCATCAAACACTTGCATGGGCCTCAAAATTCTCTCTATCTGCACAATTCATTTACATTTATATGAACGTCTCGAAATCTTTATCACCGTGTCAAAACAGTTTATAATTACTGCGCACCCTCGTAACACACCTGCATGATCCTAAAGGGATTTCAGGATATTGACCCATAAAGGATTAATCTGGAGTATTGGAGATGGTATTTTAAGTCGTTTTTTCCGTAACGCAAGGGAAGGTGTCATCTAACTCCCATAAATGTTTAGATTCCAGGCAGGTCGGTTACTTACTATGTAATATGTTGCGGCGATAGCCTAGTTGGGTGTGGAACGGACTGCCAAGACGAATGTCCGCAGGTTCAAATCCCAAGGACACAAAACTCTGACTTTTCTAAAATCATCATCTACAGCGGCATTAACCTTTACGCAGCTAAATGTGTATTCTTTGTGAATGTATCGTTCGCTTTAACGGTGAAGGAAAACATCGTGAGGAAACCTGCACATCTGAGAAGTTCTCTATAAGAATTTCGAAGGTGTGTGAAGTCTACCAATCCGCACTAGGCCAGCGTGGTGGACTAAGGCCTAATCCCTCTCAGTAGTAGAGAAGGCCCGTGCTTGCTGGGCAAGTATATAATACAGGACTGATATTATTGATATGTTGTCTCAAATCGCGAATATTTTGGCAGGATACGTTCAGAATCACCAGCTCGTTGATTACCTTGTGATGCACAATAAAGATTTTATGAAATGTCCAAATTTCCACAATAACAATAAACTGAACACTTAACCGCGTTATAAAATCAACACGTTCAATAAAACTGTAATAAACTGTAGGAATATGTTTTTTATGCCCTGTTACCATATCAGTAAAGAAATATGACTATTTGTCCTTAAGTACTATGATATGAAGGATTTATGTAATAAAATACCTTTATGTCCTCTTGTGACATTACTAGGAATTTATAAATCGTAAGAGTAATACGAAAGCAACAGCGCAATTAAAAACAAAACGTGAATAGCTGTGCGCCAATCTGAACCCTCGGATCACGTCTTGCAGATTACACAACATTGAAAATTAGTTTAATATCTCAAATTGACGATTCTGTGCCGGAACGGCCAATTAAGAAGGGATAACACTCCGTCGAGCGGCTGATAGCCGAGTTATGGGGTGCCTTTATCACCCATTAAGGGTATATTCTGTGTACATTTAACTCCAAACTTTTATGGACGCCGCGTAAAAATTTGAGTGTTATAGTTGTGCTTAACCGCAGTTGCGCGTTTTATTTGTTTGATTACAATAAAATTAAAGTGGCAAGACTATTTATTTGTACACAAGATTTTCTATACAAAATTGTTGTATGAAATCCTAACAAGCATTATTTAAGGTAACGTCAGCTAGCGACTTTATGGATTCTGCATAAAAATAAACTCCTATTTTCCACACCCCGATAAAAACCCGTAGAGTTTTCAATTTGAATTTTAATTGAAGTATATTATGGCAAGCGGCATCGCTTAATATTCACCCCGTACAGTGATTTTTGCGTTCCCAGCTCTGGGGTCCGTTGGGGTCCTGTTGATAAACATCGGACGCATTAGCAGAGGTCTCTTGCGATAGTCGGTTTTCATTAAGCGAAATACAGCGTCATATTTTAGCCCTTATCCGGCTGGAGGACCGTTCCCGTTCTCAAAACTCCACTCGAGAGATTTGGACGTCGAGATTTCATGTTTCTTTATTTTTAAATTTACTTTTTATTTTATTATCGGTATGAGTGTTTTTAATAATTGCCTCTTACATTTTGAGAATCTTGTTATTCGAAAGAAATATAAATCATTGTTTTGTTGACAAAAAGTTTTGTACGTTTACAATTAATAACATAAACATTAAGAAACAGTTGCCGAAAAACAAAATGGCGTCTACATAACGACTCAACGTGTACGTTACACAGAACGCAAACGAAGCTTATTATACGCCGAAGTGAAACACGCCGCGTACTGTCGTACTGGCGTGCTACGTCACGCTACAGCGCTACGCTCGCGTCACGCGCGATAATTAAGCGCACGCAGCGCTTTCCGTCACCGAGCGCGGACTAAGCGACTTTCCATTTAAGGGTTGTCATATTTTGTTATTTTTGGTCAGTGATTTTCAGGACTTCATTTTATCGCGGTGACATTAATTTTGATACTTGTTGATATTATTTTGGTTTGAATTACATTATGCGGAGTTGATTGATTGGAGTGCCAAATTCTCTTATTTCACCGAAAACTATTATTGTTTTCTATATGTAATTATAAGACGTACAAAATATTGATGAAATAATAAATTAAAATACTTAAATACGTTTGTGATAAGGTCAAAAATTGCTAAACAGATTTGGATGATATTTGTAACATACTTAAACCATATCTCTACTACATTTTACCGGGGATTATTTGTGAAAGAAATTTAGCACAGGCGCAGTTTGCAAATGCTAGTTTCAATAAACATAAAACTAAAACCCAAACAGAGTTTCATACGGATTACTCAATACTATTCCATCGTTCCCACGTTGAATAGCTAAACACATTTTTGTGCAATCGACACCTAATGCCCGTATTCGGGTGCCGATTTTAATTAACCCCCGCCCCGCCGGGGGTCGGGCCCCACAGCCCAGATAAGGGTGTTTGCAAATAGGAGGGGGTCCAAAGAAGCCAATCCATCAAATCGGTGAGCGTATTACGACACCACGCTTGTCGCTGGCTAGTGATGGGATTGGGTTGCGCAATTGTTTATATCGATAGTCGGTTAGTCGATGTATTTATGTATGCTTTCTAACACTTATGTGTCTTAATTCTCTGCTAAATTATTGGAGCTCTTAAAGTTGTTTTTTATTAAGTATACTAGTCTCAACATTATATTATTATATGAAAATGAATGAAAAATATCACCTTATGGTCCCTTGAAACCATCTCAACTTAAATATGAAGCTTATTTTAAAACTAGCTTTTGCTCGTGATTTTGCCCGCGTAATATGATTTTTCCGGGATAACACTCCAGTTTTATATTATACTGGGTTTAAATGGGGCCTATATCTTAAGTTAGACCTCTAGCAATATATTAGTGAAAACTGCATTGAATTCCGTGTAGTAATTATTGCGTAATACGTGAACAAATATATAGATAGACACCATTTAAAAAACTGTTGTTTTCTTCTGTTCTATTCTTCATTGTCTATAATATACAGACATCTGCCTATTACAGTTTAATTAAAGATCGTTGAATTTTTACTCAAATCGTTTCATATTCAAACAGCAGCATCAATAATAAACAATATAACCTCACAATCACATTTATCGACAACTCCACAACACTACAGCCCGCGTGCTTTCAGTTGATTGGCGTAACTCGATAGTCCCTGCACTCATTTGCGCCCTGCACTAATGTCGGGAAACACGATAAATTTCGCCAGAGAGTAATGTCAATGGCAGACTACACAATACTAATGAACGAAGATGAGGCCGAAGGAACCACGTGGGTTGAGTGCGCGTGCACTCGTCTAGTGCATGTTAGGTGCACGTGTACTTAACAAGGAATTGGCATTTGTTTTGTGAGTAAATTTGTTGGTTTAAGTGAAACATTTTGCAATTATTAGTTAAAAATTATTAATATAACGTGTATAATAATAATAAATATAATATCAGCCCTGTATTATATACTGTCCTATTGCTGGGCCTCTACTACTGAGAGGGATCAGGCCTTAGTCCACCACACTGGCCTAGTGTGCATTGGTAGACTTGACACACCCTCAAAATTCCTACACAGAACTTCTCAGGTGTGCAGGTTTCCTCACGATGTTTTCCTTCACATAACGTATCGTAACGTATCCAATTTCCGTTGAAAAATTATCAGAATAATACAAAATTGAATATATTTACGTTTCATAAAACCTTGAATTATTAACAATCGGTACTATCAGACTGCGCCAATAATTAAGTTAGAATAACTAAAAGTTATTCGAATTCACAACTCCAAAACCCAACAAATACAATCCAAAAATCCAACCCCAACATCCCAAACAGCGCGAAACCACACAAACAGCTGGCGGGTGCGCGGCGCGTGCCGTGGGGCAGCGGGTTCGGTGTCCGGTTGCAGCCGATCGGCTTAACGCCAGGGAATGACGTCCCACAGGTTCTAATGAGCATTCGCGACTTATGCCAAACGCGCATCATACCCTTAATTGATGTTAATATACAATATAGTTTAGGGGACATTGGACTACGCACTAGGATTCAATATGGCCCCATTACAACGTGATCTCGTGTTAGGATTCCCGCAACGGTTATGTTTGTTGCTTAATTAATGCCGTTAGAATTTCAGGTTTAGTTAATTGATTTTTAGGTGCAAGTTTGAATGAAGTCATAATCAAACATTGACTTATCTTAGTATTCAATAGTACTTTATTTCTATTAAAAATCCAAGTTCTCTAACCTGAAATGGGACTGAAAAGAATTATACTGATGGTAGAGTAACGTATGTCCTCTAAAAGCTGGTTATTTTGACTTTGCGTTAATAAATGAAACCGGATACTCGTTTTTACCTCTGCCAAGTTTGCCAAAAATAATAAAGCTTATATTAAAGAGTAGGTTGCAGGTCCTGGGTTCGGATCCCGAATCTGGCAAAATGATATTTGAGTTATGCTCAGTATCAGCCCGGAGTCTGGAATATGTATCCCATATGGCGATAGGCTCGCCTCCTATCATGAGACGGAACACACTTGGCAAAGTGGGTTCCCTGGTAGCGCCTCTGCATACCCCTTCGGAGATAAATGCGTGATGTTGAGTTAGCCGTCTATTTCCCCCTACTTGCCAGCCCGAGCTGGTTACTTCGGTTTGTACCTTGTCTTTTGTATAAATTTTATCCCTAATTTAAAATGTCCATAGTTATATAAGTAATTTTAACAATTGTTTAGAAATAATAATAATTATTCTTATTCTTTGTTTTGACGTATCATAAGTGCAACTTTGTTCGCCTACGTGATAAATAAAGTATTTTATTTATTTTTATTTTTGTGTGTGCGTTACCATATAAACAATTGGAACGTTCGCAAGAGGACCTGCCACCAGTAATATTTCATTAATGTAATGGCATTAAGTTAATTTAAACATTTCCCTCGACTTTTCGCACGCAGTGTTTGCGCGTTTGGGGTCGCGTTAGAAGGGCGCCGTGCGTGGGACTGAGATGAATTAGGGGATTACAATGTTGCATCATGCAACTGCACTCTGATTTTGCACGCTGTTACAGGGTGGTATAAATAAAACTACAGAATAATATCAGCCCTGTATTACTGTCCCACTGTTGGAAATAGGCCTTAGTCCAACTAAGCGTAGTACAAATACAAAAATAAAACTATTTTTCGGATTTTGTCGTGGTTTTTTATGTTATAATTTGCTCAACGTTTTGGATATTGTAGCCTTTATGGTCACGGGGCGGATTGAGTCAGAAAGATACGATAAAATCCTTAAACTAGTTTTATTTTGATGTCCAACATTGGCATAAATATAAAGAAATATTATAAATTTACAGAATAAGTTAAAAATTACGGTCTGTTATGTTAATCTGTATTAATGCTAATTTGTTTAAAGGTTAGTTCTTGCAAAACTTTCTTAAAATAATCAACACATTATTTAAGAGCTATTACCCCATCCAATGATAGTCAATACTAATCATTGCATAAATTTAAGACACTGAAACACAATATACCAAAGACGTTATTATTTAATAAAAAAAATACACTAATGCCAAACAAAATAAAAACCTCTAAAAATACAATATTATTTTATTATGTTTTTATTAATTAATATTGTAAAAACATATTAAATATTTAGAATTTGCATATTTAAGAGCATCCTGTATAGGCGAGGGGCGCCGGGTAATGGTGTAAGAGTAATTTTATTACATCTCTCCCATCACCGTCACAATGCACCGGCACTCGACCTCGCACTAATTTTTATCGACATCGACAACCGTCACGGTCGCATCACTAGAATAAGTAGTCGATGCACCCGCGCTATCTGATCGAATTAATTTATGTGATTAATTTAATTTTGTTTTGTGATTGACTTTTTGGATGATGGAAATATTTACGTCAGCAAATAATATCAATATTATTCAGTAAGCATTTTAATTAATGGTTAAATTCACACTACTCACACTGAAGTTCTAGCTATTCAGTCTATTTCACAGTTAATAATAAAAATTAACATTTACCTACTTGACAATATAATAAAAAAACGAATAATCCAGTCAGCCTCTACTTATTGTTGTTCATGATACAGGCCTCGAGCCAGAAATATTAATTAATTTATTGAAATCTTTAACGGCCTAAACACGGCCATAAACAATAAAATCACCTCCCAAACTTGTATCTCGAGTAATTGTTATGTTGGTATGAGTTTCTTATGTTGGTATACCTGTCAGAAGAAGTTAGCGCGCTGTTTAAAATGTATATGCATCAATGTATCATTCGCCTTTTTAGCTAGTAAGAATACCTTGTCAGCATAACATAGATTAGGATACGATGGGACTGACATTCCACCTTTGGATAAATCCCCTAAATAAAAAAATAATAATAAAAAAAAGTATACAGTTATATGCAAAATGTCAAACAGAAGTAGATGCTAGTCTATGGTTTTTCTTGAACCAAAGTATTTTTTTGCAATTTATCAGACGTGCATTCCTTACGCATAGTATACCACCCATAAGCAGTAGCAACACCATCTTTGGATTACAAACTTGGTGGTATACTGCGAATCCCGATATTACCAGTCTTACTTATAAACTCGTTTTAGCGTTAAGAGGTGGTTAAGAATTGCTTAAATAGCCGTCAAAAACATCACCGGTTCCTAGTTTAAACATTATTAACAGACAAGATGGCGGGTTTTGACTTACAGCTGATCGATCAATTAGTGTTTAATTTTTTTTTATTTCTGATAATGACGAGACGAGCTTGCCGTTCGTCTGATGGTAAGCGATACGAGCGCCCATAAACAGTAGAAACACCATCCAACACCTTGAAATACAAAATATTGTTTGGTATTCCACTGCGCTCAACATCCTGAGACGTGAGATGTTAAGTCCAATGTCCAGTAGTTACACTGGCTACAATATCCTTCAAACCGGAATACAACAAAGACTACACACTGCTGCTTGGCGGCAGGAATAGACATTATGCGGTGGTACCTACCCAGGCGGACTCTCACATATGAGAGATCTAAGTAACTAAGCATACCTTTGCGTAATTTTTATAAGTAAGACTGTCTCTTAACATCAAGTATTTACATCGCCCGCGATACATTCACTGCACTTGTGACAGAGAAGCGAGAAGCCTGGAGCCAAACACAAAGCTTTATCGAACATGTGTAAGCACAAATGATGCACGATCGGTGAATAATTCAAGTTCCTCACCCGGGAACGGTACGAGGCGAACAAATTAGCGCCGCGGCATACAATATTCACAGCACACGAACAAATCGGATTCAGCTGTGTCTTATCTCTCGGTTTTATTTGTGGGTATTTTTGAGGGGGTGGTACAAGGTTGTAGGGAATGTGATCTTTAAACTAAACGGTCATAATGGTGGTAGGTTTCTGGTGTAGCGGCTGTCTGGGTACCATTGATAACTACCCTGATACCACTGTAATACCAAGCAGCAGTGCGCATGCACTGTTGTCTTCCTGTTTGAACGTAATGTCTATATCTATCGCCGTTTGAAGGATATTGTAGCGTAATTACTATTATAAAACTTAACATGTTATGTCTCAGGATGACGAGCGCGTGTAATTCAAAGTTCTTTGTGGTGTTACTACTGTTTATGAGCAGTCGTATCGCTTACCAGACGAGAGTCATGCCCGTCTCATCAATTGCAAAAAATACTTAGTTCAATAAAAACCATAAACACATGTACTTCTATTTGACATCTCGTCTACATTACTACCAACATAAGAAACACGCCAACACAACAGCCACTCGCGACACCGCTCAGACAAAAACTAGACATACATTAACACAGTGTCAAGTTCATTAACTGTATTAATATGCGAGACGCGACCGCGAGGCGATAACGCCTCACTCAGACGAGACACGTACGAATAGTAATTGCCCGTTGCTTTGCAATTAACACGTTGTTGTGATTAGCCGGAATGGGCGCGGGTTCGCTGTTACCGTGATTTTAACGCGTCAACTCGCGTTTTGTATGAAATAAACGATTAACTAAGGTAGTACGGTTATTTAGGATTTACGTCTTCGTTGTGTATGTGAAACTTTTTCTGGTTTTATTATGTTGGTAGTAAACTGTGAAGCTAAATAGAGATAGTAGAATGAAATGTATTCTAAATTCAAAAATAAGTATTCCATATTCAAATTCCTATTTAGCTAAATTAACTTAATAAATTTCCATTTAGATTATAATCATCAATTTAATGTATTCCTAATTTAAAAATATATTATTATTTTTAATCGTATCCTCTGAAATGAAATATGACTTTACTAAACAATTCTATATTCGAAAATAATCTTCTACTATAAAAACTCGACAGTAACTCGCATATTCGTTGCATTGAACGTAATTACATTTCAATTCCCCGGTCACTATGTCGATGGTAATTGTATTGTTTGTCAACAGGCGACGCGAGTAACGCGAGTATCGGCTCAGGGGAGGGTACGGGGGAGGAAGACGACGACACCAACGGCAAGAAGAACCAAAAGAAGAGGGGCATCTTCCCGAAGGTTGCCACCAACATCCTACGGGCGTGGCTGTTCCAGCATTTAACGGTAAGTCACTTTCTTGGCTATCGAGATTCAAAATTAGCGATTTTTTATTGAAAAATTATGCCAGTAAAGTATTTCGTCGTCAAAAATGTCGAATTAATTATTCGACGTTTTTGCGGATATTTAAAAATTTATTTGAAATAAGAATAAAATTAACTGTTTGGCTATTAACAAAGTATTGCATAATTAACGAATACTTAATAGAGACAGACTAATAGCACTTTTATATCCTTTAGATATATTTCTTCAAACCGAAACCAGATTATGTGAATAGAGTGATCGTTTATCGAATGTATGGATGTTAAACTTTAAAGTCACCATTTTAAACAATTAGAGTCAGTAGCAGAATTTCCCTTAAAAACAGTGACTGGCGTTTTTTTACTACAGGACCCTTATTTTTACTATTAATTTACCTAATATATTCGCATTTTTATATTAAATACAATAATGCACCTGATGGTAGTTTACATCGCAAATACAACCCAAGCCCAGTAAATAGGTAATTTTACCCACAAAAGAATAGAATCGAAGCCAACAAATCCGTAGCAATACATCGCAACTTTACGACGCCCATTGAGCCGTTCATCCATAATATTTCGATTCGCGTTAAAAATCACACACGAAACGCTTTTAAAAACGTTAACAATAGTTACATTGAAAGCGGGGCGGGCGGGGGCGGCGGCGCGGGTCGGGGAAGGGGTGAAAACACCGCCGCACTCGCCAATTAAACATTTCCCAGCGGTGCCAATAAATTTTCCATTGACCGGACAAAGACAGGTTTTAAAGCCACCGCTTGGCTGTAGCTTTGGGAATGCACAATAGTTTTCCCGGGGAAAGTCGGCGTTAACCCTTATAGGGGCGGTGTGGACGCGGTTTTATTTTGTTGTGGGCTGGCATTGTCGTTGATGGTAAAGAAAAGTGAGCTATTCTTTATTTAAAACTGGTACAATTGTGTTTTCGAGACTTATAGAAATTGTAACTACAATGCAGCTTATTGGTATAAATAGAGCTCGCCTTTTACAAGTTTCGTCCGCCCAAACAGACCTTTCACCTTCAGACCTTAGCACAGCAATTGCGTCAGTACTAAAATAGCCAATACAGCCCAAATGGAATCTAAATAAAATGGCAAAGTTCTTACAATTCCCACGCGATATCAAAAAACAATACAGAATATAAACATCGCGGCAGACATTCGTAAGTACACGGCTCAGCGTTGCGTAGTAATTTCTACAATGGGTTCTCGGGTGGGGTCGCGGGGGCGGGTGTACGGCGAAGCGGAGGGAGGGGGGTCTCGTCGGGGGCGAGGGCGGGTGCAATTTCATTACCGGTCCGGATCCGCGCCCATAAATCACCAGCGCCGAAGAAGCACAGCGTTCAGGTGACGCTTTGAGCCGCGCCATTTTCTCTCATTCGTTGATATCCACTTTCTAATTACAACACGCGATCTATTAACGATCGTAACGGTGTTGCCATTTGCGAAGTTTTTAAAACCGTTGACAATCGAATTAGGGGGCTTTTAGCGTTCAGTTTTGGCGCGTTTTTGCGCTCCGCTGTCCGCCGCCATTACAGCCCGCCAAATTACTTATAATTGGTTCGCTTAGTGCTAAGTGCTTTCATTACCGACGGTGCAGCGTGTCACTGTTCACTTCGTCGTACGTTTTTAAAATGGCGCCATTTTTCGAAGTGCATGAATTAACACGTTGGACACGGGTACCGGTGTGGCTGCGAGCCAACTTTATTTAACGCCCAGCGTACAGTTCCGAGGATTCTGATATGGATTTATTGAGTCTAAGTATCCTAATTCGATTTGTTGATACCGTTTCTCTTTTTTGGTGAAAGACTGTTTGAGCTACAGTGCTTTATAGCGAGAATATTATTCCCAAATATCGCGAAGACGAGGATCGCAGAACTCGCTTGTACCTAATTGTTACCTTCCCTTATGAATAGAATATATCTAAATTGGTCTCATAAGTTTCGGTGAACTCTTTTCCTTAACTGCAGTGACATGTCATGCCCCATCAAACCTGAAAATCCATCGCAATAAAATATTGAAATCAGAAAGTGTCAACTATTACCGTGATGGCGTCAGCGGAACACGCGGCCGCGGTCGGCACAAAAAGAGCACTCGCCATATCGCGAACTGCATAGCTGTCAACATGACGTTTGTAATATTCATTCGATTACGCGCCGCGGGAAATGGGACGCGCGGTGACAGCGCCACCTGCGCCCGCCGCCATTTAAATCCAGAAGTGGCGACGATTGGCCAACGCGGCGGGATATATTGGCGGGAAACGAACGTTCCACATTCAAATCCTTGACCGCAGACCGCCATATTGGAATATAGGTTTGATTTGCGATTACACGTCATTTGGTTGTTGGCCGCGAATGGAAGCGGACGTACGCGAATTAATTCGGAAAGGCGATCGGTGAAATTTAAAATTCATCGCAGCGTGGCCAATATTGGTTACAATCTGTACTTCCATTGCTGGTTGGTGAGGCGCTGTTTGAATTTTAAAACCGGTCCCGTTCTATGATAACTGGTTGATTTGAATTTCATACGCTGCAGCGACATGTAATTGTTTTGTTTTCTATATGATAATATAATTAATGATTATTTATTCTATTAAAATGGATGAACTATACGATATATGAGGCGAACGTAGATAATTGGAAAACTGCAGAAACCTGACTACCGTTGTGTCGCCACAACACATTTAAAATTAGAACACCGAACGACTTAGCATCTAAGCTTTACACAGACCTACCTACAACAAAAAAAATAAAATACTTAGGTAATACGTTAGCTGTTCAAAAACTTTATAAATCCAAATACCAGGGACAAAAAGTTATAAAAAAAATGATTTTTCATAAAACCATATCAATAAAGTTTTCGAATCATCAATTCGGACGCACTCGGATGCAACGCCCAATCACAGCGCGTGATTTCCGTCGGCCATCATCGGCCATTGTCGGAAGTTACGGTTATTGCCGAAGCGCCATTTCAAATAAAGAACAGCTTGTTAATGCCGTGTCAATCGAGTGTTAATTAAAACATTCTGCACTGACTTTTGCATGTGGTTTCGTCTGTTTCGTAATGAAATTTATATGGGAATAAATAAGAGGTTTGACGTAGTACCTATTACAATGCATTCGCCAAAAAGTATTAGAACTATAAAACTAATGTCATGACATTATGAGCGATATTAATTATTGAAAACTAACATTTAAACTTGTTGAACACGAAAGAATTCAAGCATTCGCCGAGACCTGAACCTATTACCATAACTAACCCTTAACAAAACTCTATTTATAACCATATAAATAAAGCTATCAATATCAGCCCACGAGATCTCGGGAGACAAGGTTCCCACAGAAATAATATCGGGAAACGCGCGGAGACAAATCCTCCAGTGATACGCTAAGCCGGGGTGGGCAGGATAACAATAAATCTGCAATAACACCGCACGAGCCTGCGCCCGCACGCCCCGGCGCACCCGTACACACCTGCCTCTTATTGTTTTAAATCTTGAAGATATGAGAAACTGTATATCCTGGTTGGAAGGTGTAGTTGTCAAATAAAGATTTTCGAATGTTACAAAAGGTAACAAAAATAACAATAAACATAATATAAACGACAATAATCTAAAAAGCAAAGTTGAATTGGTTTTTTTTCTTGCACGAATATGTTATAATAATTAAAAAAAATCTATTGCGATAAATATAATTAAATAACAAGGCGTTGAGATTTCATGGTAGGAGTAACGTCAAGTGGCAGAAAAAGACGCACGCACATAGTGACGTCACTACCGCTAATCAGGCCAAAGTAATTATAATGACATAGATGCTATTGCCCTTTCTTCAACATTTTATAGTGGTACTATTTTTAACATCAAACGTTTATATGGAGACATTCCATATTTAAATTTGAAAAACAGAATACTCGTATGAAAAACTTCTTTTCATTTTCTGGTATCCTGGTACCATAAAATCGTTTAAAATCCATTTTAATGAATAACAAAAAAATTAACTTATATAACATTTTATAACAAAAAGAGATTCATCTCCGATCGATTACCCATAACTACCATACTTTACACCTGACGGTAAGCCAATCTGGACAAATCGATACTTCCTGATGCAGGCTGGTGGACCGTATGACGCTGATGCTGATACGCACTGGCTCGGCCCACCCGGCGCGACACTCGACACCGCACGCGAGAATAACTAGTGTACAGTTACTAGCACGGTTACTGGACTGTATTAGTACAAAGTAGTCACATCTAAGTGCCGCGAAATTTTATAATTTTAGAACAAAGAGATCTTGTAAGTTAAAACAAATATACCAAATAAGAGAATATATTCGAATTAATGCAAGCTTTCGTTGACCTCTATCCAGCAATAACCAAACTAAACAATGTTTACAGCAACAAAAAACCAGAG
>NW_023593958.1:0-18107 GCF_014839805.1 Manduca sexta
AATTACGTTGTTTACGTTTATCAAAATCGTTAACCAGAAGACTGTTATAAATAATCTGTTGCTTTAAATTGTGTTGATCTTCGTCGAAATTAGTATTCTCAGTGATTCTGTTAATGAACATGTACTAAATAGTAAAATGGTATTTGCAGTTGTTTTGTTACGTTTTAAGGCTGTGTTCAAACGTTATCATTGTTGAATTTTTGTTTTAGTTTTACATTTCAAGTAAGTTGTTAATGTTGTTCCACAGTTCAGTTACTAAATTCATTTTGTTACCCAATTTTCGTTCATAAGTTGATTAATGCCTATTTCAAAAGCAGCATATTACCAAATTATTCGTTACGTTAAAAATTTGTGATTGAAGTTACTTGTTTAAATTGTTAAGTTTCTGTTGGATCGGACATTATTGTTTCCAAAAAGTTGTTGAGTTATTTGTTTGTGGAATGTTGATTTTTTATTTTTGTTTTAACTTTTTCGACTAAGCCTGTTAACTGTTTTACTCAAATATCAATTGACCGATATTTCTGTTGCGACTAATTTGTTATGCTCGAGATATGTAAAAAATGGTTTGCCTTTTAATTTTCTTCTTTGCAGTTACATAATATCACTCAGTGCCTTAAAACCCTAAGTGCCTATATTACGTTAGCTATTTGTTATTCATTAATCTCCTCTCAACGTTTCAGTTTTATCTGAAATGTTATAAGGACATTTTTGTTATGTTGTATTCGTTGAATCGATTGAAAAAAGCCTAATGACTGTTTTGTTCCTCTTGTATTTTTCTTATTCTCTTTACATGTTTTAAATGTTTAATTTTGTATTATAATTGAAGCGTTAAATAAAATTTTCAATACTACACCGTTATGTTTCCGAACTCCATTATAAATGAATGATATTGAATATCAGTCGTCGGGAATAAAACTGTCATTATGCGTTCATTGTTACCGACTTGTACCATTTAGTTGATCGTACTATTGTTAATGTTATGTAGTTATAAGTGTTGAATTATCGTTAAGTTTGATTCATTATGTTACTGTTAATGAATGTGGCTGTGTTTGTTAATTTTATGTTAAGTTTTTCGTTTTAACTGTTAATTTGTTCATTGTTCTTTGCCGACATTAAGGCCACAAAACAATTACACCACATTTAATGTACTTAGGTTAATATACTGATGTAAAGTTGTAGTTAAAACTGGAGCTTTGTGTAAAATTAACAAATAGGTTAGTGTGATAGTGACGTATTTATTAGAGATGTTTGGACGTGTGATTGTGTGTAATAAAAATTAAAACACATACATGATGATGTTTTTATTATCAACCTAGACATTAATAATTCCTCTATTTGATCTCACTTGAGTCCAGTAGTGTCGGTAGAGTAGCCTAGTTAATACGTGAACATTATGAATATTAAATAAGACATAAAAGATTTAACCTAGTTGTTATCTATATAGAGTTAATTATCTTTTGAATTAACTTTACTCTAATATTAACACACTCACTTACACACGTCCTTTTTGAAACATGCCGTCATAACTTCAGTAATAAACACGTTTGTAACTCAAAAACTAAACATCAAATGGATCATTTGCTTAAATAAAACTCCCAACTTAATCTCGCAATATGCATATTGCATATACATATGCACATATTGTTTTTCTTATTTAGAACTGGATAATACAATTTTAGAATGTTCAGTAAAGGCGGCTGGAGCATAGCCAACTGTTTCACTATCTGCTACCAAATTCGGATACAGTAGCCATATACATGTTTACAGAGCTCATGTGGTCGCAAAACATTGTTCCGTTTCGTGCATTAGATGGTAGATACGCAGATGTAATGAAGATAGTTTTCGGTACGGAAAACAACAAGTTCGCTGCAATCTCGGCGCTTAGCTTCTTCTTAATTGCTTAACTTTAACCGGAGCATCTTGTCGCCGAATTCGTTAAACTTTACGCATACTTCTCCGCGAACAAGGTACTCTGAACGTTGCCACAACGGTATCACTGATATCTACAAGAGTAGCTTTATGCAATCCAATTTCGTTGTTTTAACAAGCCGTATTAAATTATGAGTATTTCGTAAGGATTTTGTAAGGTGGGTTTATAGGACAAGTTTCATATTGAAAGGTAATTCATTTTTTATTTAGCAAATATATCGTATAGAGATCCACTTAAGTTATCGCTTTATAGAATTTGTTGTTGTTTAAAATTATAGAAACGAAATTATTCCTCTAGAATTTTGTTTATTACGTCCTTTGTATTCCGGTTTGAGGGAAATTAAAACCAGTGCAATTAATAGGCATTATGAAACCTGATGTTTAAAGTCTCAAGGTAACGAGCGCTATGCATCGCTTTGCAATAGTTTTTTTATTGAAGCTCTGGATAGTTTCTACTATTTGTGGCCGCTCGTACTTACCAAACGAGTGTCCGTCTCATTATACAGTTAAAAACAATTAAAGTGATAAATAAAACAAGGTAATCTAGAGCATCTGCGTGAAACACCAAACAACGTACATGAGAAATAATCTTTATTTTATCACGAATAATGCGACATGATAGTAAGTTACTGAGGATTTTAAGACTAAGAACCCGTGTATCATGCGTTACATTTACACTACCGAATGTAGCGCAAAAGGCGAAAATATAAAAGGCAATAATGCTCCAGCGAGCAGTGCCCGCGACCGATTGAAATATCTCAAGCAACTTAAAATACAAAGAGAATACAGGGACCAAACGTCTTGCAATGGCAAATATATTTAGACAGATGTAAATATATTAAAACTCCATCACGTTTTCTTCACAATCAGGATTAGAGATTTCTTTATAATCATGGTTAGGCATGATGGCACGCTGATGGCCCATTGCACTCGCTCCTCTCAAAGCACTCACGACCTTCGCGACCTGGTGACTTCTCTGCAGCTGTTTCTTGGTCTTTTCTTTCATAGAGACCAACCTCTTTTGATCCAGTAATACAAGCCTGACTTTCTTCTTCACTAAACTCGTATAATATTCGACTTGCCTTTGAAAATTGTTTACTGACCAGTAGAAGTTTAAATCGGCGAGAATCATCACAAAAAATGCACTGTAAAGACAAGCAACGCCTATGCCGAAATAATGTAGTTTTGGATCCGCTGTTGAGAAGAATGGGCATTTGTCGGTAAGGGTGACGCAGTCCCAGAAGTAAGAGACTGCTTCATTGCGTTCGTGTAATGGATTCATGATATATTTTTGAATGCACGTTTATTTTATAAAATTTATTTATATTTTCATTGTGACAATTTATCTTATGTCATTAACCAACCATAAGTAATCGACTCGAGTCTACGGTAGGACTAAAAGAGTTCCAATTGGCAAAAATATTTTTTACTTATAACAGCATTAAAATTATTAATGATTTTGGAATATGTTCAGATAATAGATAATACAATAATTATGTAACAATATTCTTAATAAAAGTAAATCACGTCACAAGCTTTTGTCTCTATATAGTAGAAAATGAAGATTGATTCATTTGAAATGTATCTTTTCTTTTTACATCATTTTATTAAAAGCTTGTATTTAAAAATAAAACTACTTATATTTCCCGGCAAATCCTTCTTTTTTAACCTATTAGGCTGTTTTAATTGCATTCTTAACAGTTGTACTGTACATAGAGCAATTAAGAATGTTTTGGTAATTTGTGACTATAAACCAATGAGAACTGTTAATAAAAAAGCTGCCTTATCGGTTGACGATAGGTATAACAATATAACAGCAAAAAATTATTAAATTAAAATTATTTACAGAAGCTTCAGTACACGAACTACGCCAATTACACATAAGCAAATACGAATATACGTGTACCCATCCCTCGGGAGTCGCAAAATTTTCCAGGACAAAATATATGATATGTTTAAATCCGTGGTACGTATTGCCATTTTAAAACAAACATTACGGGTGATTGAGCAATAAACTTTTCTGTGTGGACGTGTGCAATTTTAATCACGCATAATGTGTAAATAATTGGGATTCCTTTACGGTTAGAGGATTATTTTGAAATTATTCAAATATGTTTTATTCTGTGAATACGGATTCCAATTTCATTTGTTATGTAAAAAATTCGTAGATTGTACGAAATTTATTTATTTATTTATTTATAAAGATACACTAAACAGATAACTGACAATAATTATCTAAATTACATTACAGTGGATCTAATGGCTAGTCAGAATCCAAATAGAAGTGTATACAACTTATTCAAATTAGGTGACACGCATATGTTATTTAGTTACAAAATAATAATAATAAATATAAAATATGTTGGCTAATGTAAGGCAGACGATGTGGGAGTTGTATTTGACTTGCGTGCTGTGGATAATATGTGTTTTACTGAGCGTTATAGCTATTTATGAGTATATATTTTTAATTGTATACATTTAAGACATTTTAAAACACGACAACAACCCAGGAACTCAGAGTAAGAGGTTTCTTACAGTATGACAATAGCGAATAAAAGTGCACAATGCCAGTACGGTTCACTTGAGGCAATATCGAATTCCCGCAACGGCCGCAAGTACATCCCGACCTCCTAACTGAACCAATAAAGCAAAATTCGGTCCAAATGCAATTTTTATCACACTCTTCGCCATCGGCGCTGAATTCACTAAATTAAATGAGAAAAATCTGTACGTTTTTTATTCTGGTGCGAAAAAATCGTAATTAAATTCAGTGTAAGTTTAGTGAGTTGAAAATCGTCAACGACTGAACGTGGATTTAGCTGCCGTTGTGACAACTGATAAAAGTAATAAAGATCCTTATAATTCATTTTCATTTTAGCATTGCGTTACTCAATGGAACGACATATTTAAAAATAATACTTTATAGTAAACTAGCTTTTGCTCGCGGCTCCGCCCGCGTTATAAAGTTTTTCAAGCTAAAGTTTTCCGTTATAAAAATAGTAGTTTCCCGGGAGCCTATGTTCTTCCCAGGGTCTCAAACTGTCTCCATACCAAATTTCATCTTAATACGTTGGGTAGTTTTTGAGTTTAACACGTGACAGACAGATGCAGCGGGGACTTTGTTATATTATTTAGAACTTTTAAGTGAAACAATCCCGTCAGACATCATTGTTGCATAACTTTAACCGTTTACGCAGCGCAGGCAACGGAAGCTCTCAAAACTCATAATTTTCCCCGTTTTTGCAACATGTTTAATTACTGCTCCGCTCCTATTGGTCATAGCGTGATGATATATAGCCTATAGCACTCCAGGAACAAAGGGCTATCCAACACAAAAAGATTTTTCAGTTCAAACCGGTAGTTCCTGAGATTAGCCATTACTGCTCCGCTCCTATTGGTCATAGCGTGATGATATATAGCTTATAGCGGTCCACAAATAAAGGGCTATCCGACACAAAACGAATTTTTGGTTGAAACCGGTAGTTCCTAAGATTAGCCATTACTGCTCCGCTCCTATTGGTCATAGCGTGATGATATATAACTTTGAGCACTCCACAAACAAAGGACTATTCAACACAAAAATATGTTTTCAGTTCGAATCGGTAGTTCCTGAGATTAGCCATTACTGCTCCGCTCCTATTGGGTATAGCGTGATGATATATAGCCTATAGCACTCCACGAACAAAGGGCTATCCAACGCAAAAAGAATTTTTCAGTTTGGACCGGTAATTCCTGAGATTAGCCATTACTGCCCCGCTCCTATTGGGTATAGCGTGATGATATATAGCCTATAGCACTCCACGAACAAAGGGCTATCCAACGTAAAAAGAATTTTTCGGTTTGGACCGGTAGTTCCTGAGATTAGCGCGTTCAAACAAACAAACAAACAAACAAACAAACAAACTCTTCAGCTTTATATAATAGTATAGATATAGATAGATTACTCGAATTGTCGAGGTAAAGTAAAAAGTGTAAGTTTCGATCAAAATATATATCGATAAAAAGTTATTTTAATTTGTATATACTACTACTGCTTATCTAAAAGAATTTGTCGCAGTGGGAATATCAAACTTTTAATTAGAAATACTCACGCACACGCCATATCCGTATTAAATTACAAAATGATCAAAAATGTGAAAGTAAAACTTGTTTATTGGTGAAAATGAAAAGTGAAATGCTAGCAGAGGTAAAGTCGAATGTGTGGTTAATTTATGAACGCAATGTCAAAATGGCCATGTATAATTAAACACTGTCTATTCTATTAACGACGGTAGGTGCTCATCCTAGTACTAAAATATAAAGTGGGATGGATACCTATCTTCTTCACATCGAGCCTCACGATTGCCATGTCTAGACTCTTACGAGACTGTATATTAATAATATTATCTATGAATAGACTGATACAGATCTATTTACTGAATCCACACGAAAACACGGTTGTAATGGATAAACGTGTTTTCTACGAAGAACGATAATAGTATCTAATATTGGGCGCAAATATCCAAGCGCAGAGCGTAGGTGGCGTAGTTGTATTACGGTGACTGTTGTGCTGAAGTCTCAGGTTCGATTCCCGGGATATCGGATTTTTCTGCTCAATACCCGATCGGTGTTAGGAATTGTGTGTCAATTGCAAAATAATGTTCGCTTCATTGTGGACTAAGCTGACGAAATATAGGTGTGAAAACTCCTCTGCCTATCCTTGATATGTGAAAAAGGGCCTATATATCTATATTTGGTTATGATGTAGGTATGTAAATAACCTATCACTCAACAGAATAAATGAACTGGATGATCCCAGCCATCATAATACGGCACTCACTGGCTAAAATTCAAAATGCTCGCGCCAGTTGAGTTCTAAACTCTATAGGCTATTCGCGAATGTTCCATATTTTCAATACAGTTCTCTTTGAGAGCTATTTGTGTAACTTTTGCTGATATTTCATAGTAGCTAAAGTTTTGAATAGCAAAGTCAACATCAAAGTGATTTATGATTTTATTTATTGAAGAAAGCTAGGAATAAGTAGTTTATAGTTAATGTGTTTTAAAAAAATATAGTCATAGTAAATAAAGCTTATTTTATTTCCAATACGTCATAAAGAAACATAATATTAGTACTAATAAACTCTTTATCAACTTTATTATCTCATGATAAGAAACATTGACTTATTTTAATTTCACCAAACTCTCCGACACTTCCCAAAGTTTCTTTGCAATATCGACGTCCTGAGCCTTTTGTTAAACCCCGCTCTCGGCAGTCAGAAAAATAGTGTCCACTCACATTTTCCAGTTCGGGCGCCACGGCGAGATATATACTAGTTTGCGCTCCCTCCCACGCCGACTTCATGGTCAGTCTCACTACAGGCTTTATGAATCTAAAGAGAGGCCATTGTATAGTAGTCACTATGTTTGTATCCACAAAACCTGGATGCAAACAATTTACTGTCACTCCTGTCCCTCTCAAGCGACGATCTAATTCCAGGGTAGTGTAGACGTTGCACAATTTTGTCATACAATACGCCTTGTGACAAGTATATGTGTCTTTGTTTTCCAACTCCATGTTTAAGTTTTCGAAGTCAATCTTACTTCGCATGTAGGACGTTGAGGCGACATTTATGATTCTGCTCGGAGCTGAGGATTTCAGAAGTGGTAGAAGTAGTGATGTGAGTAAAAACGGTGCGAAATGATTTGTTTGCATTCCAACAAATAGGTTGTCTTCAGTTTTAATATTGTCAACGTAGAATATGCCAGCATTGTTGATGAGGATGTCGACACGTTTTTCGTTCTTGATGATGTCCGCAGCGAATTTTCTAACTGAAGCTAATGATGCTAAATCCAAGTGACGATAATGCACGTCATTGTTACCTGTTGCAGAAACAATTTTCTCTCTAGCCGTGGTACCGCGCTCTTCATTTCGGCATGCTAGTATTAGACGAGCTCCCTGGCCGCCAAATACTTTGCAGTCTCAAATCCAACACCACTATTAGCTCCGGTCACTATCACCACTTTTCCATACAGATGTTTACTGCATTTGCATATTCCAACAGTCAATCTGCAGTAAAGTATAAGCAGTATTAGACATACAATATGAATTACAGCTAGACTTATAAGAAACATCGTATTGGATGAACTGTTGTGACTAAAATGTGTAAAGGTGCCCGCGATTAGATAACGATTGTTATAATTTACTGATATAATTGGATTTAGTTTAATTCTAGTTGTAACACGTTGACATACATTATTTGTCTGAACTCTTAGTTCTGGCTTTAGTAATACTCGTTATCAATATTATAATAAAGTAGGTGTTGCTCGCGCCTTTAGCTAGCTGATAAGCCTTTTCCTGTAACAAAAGTCCCTAAAACACTGTTCAAAGCATCACATACACCACAACAGCGCCATGTGTTTAAAACAGATAAGAAACCTTTAGTTGCCATAGAAAAAGTTACCGGGTTAAAAATATCTATATATTATTTCAAGACGGATAGAGCATCTATACGTGTGCCATATTTCATCGAAATCAATTCAGCTGTTTCTGCGTTTACTTCTAACAGATATTCAAACATTTTTACAAACATTTGCATTTATAATATTATTGAGATGAGATGTGGAGACATTGACATGAGATGTCTAATTTTTTTTTATAACTGTTCGGTAAAGTGAACCCACTGCAACTAATGGTAAGTAGTCCAATAGAATGTGAACTGACGAGTGATGGTTACCCCTCGGCAGTCGACACAATTATGCCAGCCTGTTTCAACCTGTTCCCGGAACGCGACACACTTATGTTTTCCACACTATGGCGGCTTTTAACACCTTGTGTACGGTGCTCGCAATCCAGGCGGATATACAATATACCCTACCACCAGCAAGAAAATACTTAGTGGTGCGTAGGTTTATTTTATTAAGTGTAATAAATTAACATATTGAATCATAATAATAAGTAAAATGATAAGCTATATATTCTGTCCCATCTACAATGTATATATTTTTTTATTTTTTTTTTTTACGAGTCGTCCGGGCTGGTACTACTCTAATCTACGCTGTAAAGTGATATCGGTTTGTAAAATTATGGTTCTCCTTTTCTTCGGTGTTTATAATAGAAAGTATTTTGGGTTGCGTTTTGAATAAGTTACGTTATTGTTATTTGAAGAAGGAAAACAATCTAGCGCCTGATAAAGTTTCAATAGCAATTTGTTTTTCCAGACACAAAGTTTCGTATTTTATGCGTTGGGTATTAATGAAGAGAGCCTTGAGGATTTATATAAATGTACTATCCACATTTTACGATAAGATCTTGCGAAATGCTTTAGAGATTTTGTTTAGCGTGCAATGTATTACTGAGTTCAATGTGAATTTTCCTTTATGCTAAGACATTAATTGCCGCTCGGAGGAGTTACGAGCTCCAAAGTTCAACAATGAGACTCTAACAGGCCCGTAAAATGAGGCCTCCTCGTTTCCGGTTTACCGGTCTCTCATCTCGACCCCATCTGATGACTAATTAGGTAACTACACCTTTATAATTAATTTATTACACGCTTTTATGCTTCAATAAGCAATTCATCTTTTTTGAAGGAATCTCACTTAAGGCTCTTTGAGTTAATGACATAAACGGGAAAATTAATTTACGCAAAAGCGTGTGGAAATTTACACGCGTTTGAAGTATCAAGCGTTGTATAGTATTTTAATAGCAAAAGGTTTAGGACGAATCTTTGCTAAAAATTTTTTTAGGTGCTGACTTTTAGAATAATATTGTATTATGCTTAAATTAAATGTCCTAGTACGAAAATAACAGATTTTTTAAATATAATATTCGATTATACAAATAATTGACGAACGATTTTCAAGTACATAAGTAGCGCAAGTATATGATTATGTTAAATTATGAGTATATATCTTTGGTTATATTATTAGTAAATTAAGTATTTTAATAATTGTATACTCAAAGAATATTATACGATGAATACCCTATTAAGTATAGGCTTCGGGAAAGCATTGTGGAAAATCACTATAGGCTTCCATTCATTTACAACAAGCGGGGTCTTTTACTATAACACTTTTAAGTCTCACACTGGGTAGTAAGTTTTTCTTATTTGAGAATTTGGTATGTTTAAACTCAAATTCAATTTCTGTCGCCAATCAATATTGTGCTAACTGAAGAGATTTCAAAGAAGAAGTAGATTCTATAATCGACCTTATTACTTACTTTGTTTGTTTCATATTATAGACAAAATGCCAGTACGGTAAAAGTAGCGGTGTATTACAAAATTAAACGATTTATAATAATCAGGCCCTAAACAAGGGTTTCTAGTTTCAAAGTATGAAGTTATAGTTTGTATTATTTAGGACATTCAGTGTTTGAATAATTTAATCAATAATTTTACTAAAACTGTAGAGATTGTCGCTGGGCTGCGTGACGATAACGTCTACAAATTTAGGTTAAGGTCATCAACGTATTTAAAAATAATCTGTATATTTTCACTCATAGAGTACCTATTAAATAATCAAATATGATATGAACGTTGCGTCTATTACTAAACCATAAACACGAGATTATTGAGAGTTTAAACGGTATGTATGAGAGAAGTTGTATAATAGTCCCATTTGCTATATTTTTTTCATACAAGCACGGCTGCACGGCATAGTGACTCTACTGCGCCTGATGGTAAGTGGAGTGGGATGCAATAGAGTGTTGAATGACAAGAGATTACCCCTCGACAGTTGACACAATTATGCCGGCCTGGTGGAACGGGATATACACAGGCTGATCCCGGAACGCGACACACCTACGTGGGCCACTATGGCGGGTTTTAATAACACCTTGTGTACGGTGGTCGCTATCTGGGCGGATATAAAATATATCCTATCACCGTCTTGATTATAACCAATGTTAAAAACGCAGGCAGCAGAGTGTCGAATAATTTTAATAACATTCAAAATAAATTATGTACTCTTAAGAAAATTGATTGACTTTGCATATTTCCATCTCTACTTCCACCTTAAATTGCAATAAATTACATTCCTGTTTAACACTATCATATTGTTAAATTGTTAAATAAATTTAGGAAAAATATTTTTAGGTATATTATAATCATTGAATGTAGTCAAACCTAAATTAATTCTAATAAGATAATATTACTCTGATATGCCGGTTTCATAATACAGAATATTATCACAGAAAAATAAATAAAACCTCTTTTCCTCATATAATAAGGTCACAGCGAAATGTTTATTGTGTCTCACATTAATTTTCGATGGTAAGTGAAATGTTAAGTCAAGAGAGCGTTACGAACTGGCCTTAATACATTGCAGATTCAAAGGAAATTTAACACATTAATAATTATTTACATTCGAGATTTCCGTTGTTCGGTGGATACCCTTTGAATGAAACAGAACCACGACGATTATACATTCAGCCTTATAATATGAAACATGTACGAGCCTCGGGCCTATTATTATTTGCATAATCTTTGTCATTTCAACATTAACAATAAACGGCATATTATTAAATACTTTATATATTCACAATTGTTTTATTAAATACGAAACACTTTGCAAAATACTTGGAGT
This sequence comes from Manduca sexta, assembly GCF_014839805.1. Classification (NCBI taxonomy): domain Eukaryota; kingdom Metazoa; phylum Arthropoda; class Insecta; order Lepidoptera; family Sphingidae; genus Manduca; species Manduca sexta. The sequence continues at coordinate 11,494 of NW_023593958.1, forward strand.
CCAAATATTTTAAATTAAAATCTGACTATTGTCTTTTCTTAAGAAAGAGGTTTTGCTTTTGTATTACAGAGTGAGAAATTGTGATTAAAGTAAAAACTTTGCGAGTGCTCACTGAATATATTTAATGTCAAGTTACTACTAGGCTGGTATTTGTCAAATAGAAGACATAATGTTTAGTGGAGCAAATTGTTACGAGCCACTACACTAACAGTGGCGACAAAACAGAGTGATTTGGTATAGCCATGCTCTCTCATAATAAAATATTAATTGTTGTTTCTAAGCCTTATTGGCAGTTTATGACTTCAATTAAGTACAATGTTAAGCTCTAAGGGTGATTACTTGGTCGACTGACTTTGAGTAAACAATTGAAGGTCGGCTTTGTAATTCATACTTTTATCTCAGACATGGTAGAAATTCTCGACGGTTTTATTAATATTAGTTAAGTACTAATTAAAATAATAGAATATTATCTATATAGCATATTAAATGTTTTAATAGATTAGTCCAACATTATGCAGTTTTTATGTTCTTCCAAAGTTTACGGAATCTGGCGTTATTTTAGCAATTTCAGCAATCTTAGCAACACAAACAAATTAAGGAATGCAATTTGGTGAAGGAATTTAATAAACCACTGAAGATCAATAAACTGCTGATAAAGTTATGAGAAAATGTGCCTATTCTATAAATTTATTTCATAAAATTCTGATTTGATAACTACGGTTTAAATTATGATCTAGAAACTTTGCACATGAGTTGCACATGCACACTAAATAGCTGAGAATTATGAAATAATTTTTGGCAATTCATCCCCAAAGGAGGTTTAAACTCATCGCACTGACGCCTATATCATTAATATATACTTAGTCGTTATTATTGCAACACATGGAAATACATGGCATCATTCCATAAAAACTGATAACAACAAAACCGCCAAGTCATGTTCAGTCAGCTCATCGTCATTATAAATTTTTCTATGCATTTTTTATTGAATTTATGTTGAGTATAATTCTAGGTCACGTCACGCGCAACATGAAATTCCAATGACAAATTACGTAAAACTAGCAGTTTAACGCCGCGTACGCACGTTTGGCAACAACAAAATACGTGTTGCAGACTAGTGACATTAGTAGTAGAGCCACGAGGCGTGCTCTAGTGACACGCATCAGGCATGTTAGATCTAAGTACGTCCGCGTTTCAATCGTTGATAATATTAGATATAGCGAACGACTTATCGTTGTTTATTCGCCTGACCTCCTTCTGTGATAACTCCAGTATTTCGTGATTCATGTGTCCGTATTTTAAATAAATAAAATGGTTTTATTAACTATATTCGCGGTAATAGCAGTTATAGTGATATTGTTTAAAGTGTATCAAAAACTAACATTAGGAATATGCCGCTCCAGTGCTCATATGGTGGGGAAGGTTGTGATCGTGACGGGTGGCAACAGTGGAATTGGATTGGAGACAGCAAAAGACTTAGCTAATAGAGGTGCCAAAGTTATTCTAGCTTGCCGGAGTGTTAGAAGAGGAGAGGCCGCCAAAGAAGAAATTGTCAAGTTTAGTGGAAACACGAATGTAATTTGTAAACAATTAGATTTGGCATCGTTCCGGTCTATCAGGGATTTCTGCGAGGATATAGTTAAGAATGAGCAACGTCTGGACGTCCTTATTAATAATGCCGGAGCCGGCGGACTCGGCAACTACAAAACACCAGACGGACTCCACGTTGGAATGCAGGTCAATTATTTCGGCCCCTTTCTATTAACGTGTCTATTGCTTCCATTGTTGAAGTCATCTACACCGAGTCGCATTATAAACGTATCGTCGATGATGCATAAGTACGGTGAACTTGACTTTGATAACTTGAATATGGAGAAATACTGGAGTGATTACTTGGTATATGCGAACAGTAAACTGTTTCTGAACATGATGACATTAGAGCTAAGTAAAAGATTACAAGGTACCAGAGTGACTGTGAACTGCTTGCATCCTGGTATTGCAGCTACGAACATAATTAGGAACATTCCCAGTGAGATTATTAAAAGAGTGATAGAAAAAGTAGTAGGATTTATGTTTCAAAGTACGTGGGAGGCATCTCAGACAACAATACTCTTGGCTGTGGCACCGGAACTGCAAAGCGTCAGTGGAAAATACTTCAGTCACTGTCGGGAGGCCAAACCTTCAAAGTTGTCGCTGGATGCAGACAATGCCAAGAAATTATGGTCTGAATCAGAGAGATTAGTAAAATTTTCTGTATCGGAAAACTAACTTAATTTCGACACAGATGTTATTTTTGTATAGTAGTAAATATTAAACTCGTTATCTTTTGCATAATTTGTATTTTTGTTCATTTGACCTTCAAATAGTTGACCGTGTATTCTACAGTTATAGACACGGTGTTATAAGTAATGATAACGCGGCATACAAGGTTGTCGGCAAATGTTATTTTAAAATATTCAAGAAGTTAAATATTAAAGTTCATTATTGTTGGAAGCAAAGAGCTAATATATTGTCTTGGCAAATAGAATTAATGTGAGATCTATTGACCTTATTGTGTTCTGTTATTTCACCAGTATATGTTTTATTGGTTGTTATAATATTTTGTGAAAAGAAGCTAATTAAAGGCGGCTTATAGAAGCGTTGACGAAAGCTGTAACCGTGCTCAATAGAGCGCTTGGAAGGCTTGTATCAATCAACTAATATTTAGCTAATTAAGAACTCAACGAAGTTAATTACGTGATGTCATAATTATGACATCAATTAGTTATACCATAGTAGATTCTAATATGTGCAAACAGGGCTAAAATTAAAATTGAAAAGCCGTATTTAATGGCATAAAATAAATACATTAACAAAAATACAATTACACATTTTAAGAATCTTATCCTTTTTTGATTTTTTTTTTAAAAAACGTTGCTTCATAAAACTTACTTTTTAAGTGACTAAATTAAGTGAAGTATTGCAATAGCTTATTTAATATAATAACCATTCTAACTGCTCATATCCAATCGATGCAAGCATATCTATATAATTATAATCCAACTGATTGAAATAATCTACCGATTACACAATTATGTACCTATCTGTTAATTAGTAGGCACTAACGAGTGTGCCGATAGTTAGTGTATATTTTACATTAATTTATAGCACGCGTAGCTGGCGTTAAATTGAAATAATTCCATGCGATGGGCCGCCGTCGCTGCGGCCGTTTTATTTGCACATAAATCTCTCTCGCGGTACATCTGATTTACAGAACTGCTCTTTGTGCTTGCTCACCTCACTGTTTGCGGGGATTTGCGGCTGTACTCACACACCATTCCGGTTTACACTGCATCGAATCGCGGTTCGATAACTTGCGAGGAAAATATTTTTGCTTTTTATCTAAGTGCACCTTTTTAATATATATAACGGCAGGCTAGGTGTATGCTCGTTATCGTCTTCCATATCTTGTTACTACTAAGTATCGTGGGCGTATGTGGGGATATGCCGGATCACAATAGCTGATGTCAGATTTTATTAGTTATAGTTTTTGTCCCAAAACAATTATAATTCCAACAACACAAACTACTACGGAACGCGAGACAGTCTCCACGCACCCACAGCACTGGTCTCCAATAATATTATTCGATCACTTGATCTAAAACCAACTGAATTACTAATTTTTCATAGGCTTGTCATTCTCTTTGACTGCTAGCTTTCCGGCCTTCTTGATGTCGTCTGACATCCTCATTGCGCTGTGTAGCGAAGATTCTGTCGAATGCCATAAGATGGCATTGGCGTTCCATTTAAAAATCAACTCGATGACGATACGGCCATCCTGCTTGCACACGTCCACGTGTGTTAACCTGTCGACAAAAACAACACCAAGTACCCTTGTTGCATAACACTCGGTCATACCTGACCATGATATCTCTACTAAATATCACAAAATAGTAATAAAACAAACTATGCAACCTTATAAACTCTAACGTACATTTCTTCTATCGAACCCATTAACTAGATACCTCAATCCTCTTTCACTCATCACAACATTGTAACGCGAAGAGCCATGTACCATCGTTATCTCTTATAACAATTCACTCTGATCATTAATAAACTTGCCAGTATTTTTAATTCTTAAAATACCCGAGTAAAACTTCTATCGCCACGGCCTCTCTCAGCCGAAGAGTCATCACCAACTCTCTCTGACGCGTCTTTACGATCCACGTAAAACGCACCCGTGCATCCCTCTCAGACTACACACGGGACGGTCTCTGCAGACCACGACCTCCACTAGAGATGTACGCCCACCGCACACCCACGGACTACTTGGTTACCCCAAGAGACACCGACTTCCAACGGGCTACGACTACGTATCATCCACTAGCAGGTCGACTATCTACGGCCGATAGAGTTCCCACTCGTGTTCACACTTGTAATTAACATAACGTTACTCATCACTATTGAGAATCTCATGAATTTCTAATTCGTCTGGTACATGTCCCTCTGGCATCTTACGTAATCGATCATAAGAATTTTTCTATTTACGTTTAAAATTCAAAGCTTGCAACGTGTAACGAAATAATCACCACGCAAAACTTCAGTCACCTTAAACGGACTTTAAATTTTGGGTCTAATTTAGTCTGATTTCGCTCCTCGTTTTCTAATAAAACGAAATCACCTTCAGAAAACTTCGTATAAGCAGGTACTGTCTAAACTATTTTATAGAGTTGACAACAGCGAGCGTCTAAAAGTTCTTTCACGCGCTTACGAATAACCCTACGTTAATCAAACGACATTCTATATTGTCGCTGTTGTACCCTACGGTTGGGATGTATTACCTTAATTTTAAACTTACCTATAGTCACGCGGATTGTCGGCATAACGGTTATAAAACACTGCATAACCTCTTAAAATTTTATCAAAGTTTCGATTTTTCAGTACCTATGAGACTCGTATCAACTACACTAGAATTAATTGTCTATTTGGCAATGTTACACATTGAATTTAAAACTTTAACTTTATGTAAAGTAAAATCGGTCGCAGTCATGTTTATAGAAAGGCTAAATTTAAAATCTCCCGACCAATCATTATGCCACTTTGTAACTAATCATCTTGTAAAACGTGAAATAAGATTTCAATAAGATGATCGTTAATCATTATGTAACACAATATTTGTTCTGTGCATAATAATCGTGAATGTCCGATACCAGTCATACCAATATCACATTACTAAATCGTTTACCTGAAAATTTTGCATTAAAACTCTTTAATCAACGAGCACTCATCACCAGAATTATAATAAAAACAGTGCAACTGACCATTATACTCTAAGGTGCCATAGGAGGTTGAACTGCACACAGGTTCACCCGTCGCTGTGTACGCACCTCGCTCTTGCCGCCACCGTCTGCTTGACTACCACCGCTCGTACAGCGCATGGCGATGTGTCCCGGTTTGCCACACTTGTAGCAAACTAGGGGCTTCGCTCCCAGCTGCTGTGCTACTTGACTAGTCACCGTCGCTACTGGAGGATTTCCTGTACCATCATTCGGTTTGCTTCTACATTCGGATCGCTTGTAACCCGGTTTGTCGCAATTGAAGCACTTTATTTGTGGCATCTTTGCTCGTTTGACGTCAGATGTATTCAAGGTCTCACTAGGGAGCTCATTTTTTCGCTTTAGATACGCAAAGGATTGAAGTTCTTTTAGCATTTTGTCTCTTGTTGTAATGTTACTAGAGAATGCCAACCGCTGCAATCTTGAATCAAATTGGGAGACGTGAGCAAGTACAGTAGCCACTGCAATTTGTTCCTTATCGATTGTTTCCATCGATTAATGAGCGACGACAACAAACGGTTCGCATAAGCAACCAACGTCTCTTTGTCATTTGGCTTATCACTATGCAGGTTTATTAGAGTACCCACTAAGGTTTCCGTCGGAACAAATCTGTTCGTAAAAAGTTCCTTGAACTCACTCCAAGTTATGCCGTGGTATGCAATTTGAGATAGCCATGTTGACGCTATCCCTTTCAAGGCCTTGCTGATCACAACGATAAGTTGGCCTCCTTGCATCGGATTATCAGCAAAACATAAGTCCACTGTTGCGCACCAAGATCTCGCGTCCGTTTCCGTCTTATTCGGGTCAAACTCCGGCAAATTAACTGCATTGGTCGTCTTTTGCGTTTGTAATGCCTCAATCAATGCTCGCATGTTTGCATTTTGTTGTTCAAATATAGCACGCCAACGATCACTTTCCGAATTATTATTTTGACCCGACATTGATCCCACTTCTGATAACGGCAGGCTAGGTGTATGCTCGTTATCGTCTTCCATATCTTGTTACTACTAAGTATCGTGGGCGTATGTGGGGATATGCCGGATCACAATAGCTGATGTCAGATTTTATTAGTTATAGTTTTTGTCCCAAAACAATTATAATTCCAACAACACAAACTACTACGGAACGCGAGACAGTCTCCACGCACCCACAGAACTGGTCTCCAATAATATTATTCGATCACTTGATCTAAAACCAACTGAATTACTAATTTTTCATAGGCTTGTCATTCTCTTTGACTGCTAGCTTTCCGGAAGAAGTGAAGAGAGTAAGTATTTCTTTTTCATTGTATTTTTATAG
>NW_023593959.1:0-18104 GCF_014839805.1 Manduca sexta
TTAATAATGCGCCCAATGACAGTCTTTATCTATATAGTTTTACAGTACCCTGGCAGGAATTTACGCTTTACCATATAGTTTTCATATCGAGTAACTTAAAGTTTACGAATTTTCTATATTTGGTTGATATAATATATTTACGTAAAAAATAGAAGAAGATTACTGACTCCCATTATATTTTAAGTTAACTTGTTAATTAGTGTTTATTATGCGAGTTTACACGCATCCACTGTTCATGATTTAGTATTTTAGTTCCAAAAACGCTCATGAGGCGCTGTTCAAATTTCCATACAATAATTTACTTAAGGCGGTGCAATATACGGCGGATTAAGAATTTTTTTAGATTTTTTTTTTTATAAGATTATAAGAAAATAAACATCACATTATTCCACAATATGTTATCGTTACTTTGGCTGTTTATCATTTTTTATAATGCAGATATTGTTTCATCATTTTAATTTGCAATGAACGCTATTAGATAAACAACGTAATAAGGAACATTTTGGTCGATTAAAATTTTCAAAAACACCCAACATTGTATTTTTAAAGCAATTATTCGTAAATCTTTACATATTCCCACCCATAATGTACGCAGCAAATGTATGGAACGAATGATCAAGACCGTTTGCTTAAGGGCCCTTAAACAAAACAATTACGTTAACGATACGATAACAAGTGAATCCGTGCTAGGGGTATAGGTCAAGACCGCTATAGGTACATGGTATTGTAGTCGACCCATTTACTCACATAGTTATTTTGACACAAATTCGTTTTTCATCGGTCGATATTCGTGTGGTACTCTAAACCCAGGATGTAAGATTGTATGAAATCAATATAATGTTTTTTATAAAATATCTATACAGATAATTTTTGTGCCGACCTGACGTATTAGACATCGCTGATGTTTCTATTGTTTTTTGGTTTATCTATTTGTTCAAATCAAATTTATTTATTTTGCTAAAAACTTGGTTACAGATTATGATGTTAAACAATGTGTATTATGTGGTTACAAGTTTTACCGAACAACGACAGAAGAAGCACTAGACATATTCAAAATATCACTGAAACCATTTTTCTAAATGGGTGGAAATTCGGAGGTGTTTATGGGAGAACCACCAGTGGGGACTTGTCTTATTTGGAATCCATTTTAGTCCTTCGTTCAAAAGGTGGTACTTGCTACGTGCTTACATTAGTTTTTCAAACAATTTTGAGAATGGTGAGATTAACGTGGATGATAATTAGTTATTGTATCGTCATCGACTTTTTTGTGCACTAGCTTCAATACTGAAACTATAACTTTCTTTAGAAAAAATCCGTTTTCAAAAGAAGCATTTAAAATACAGCGAAGTAGGTACTAGGGCAAGCTAGCTTTCAAATCGTTTATTATTTTTTGTTGTTATTAAATTGCGGAGGCTGAGAAAAGCAAGTGACTTTAGGCCGAACATAAAGTTTTGTTGGAGTTAGAGGTAGCTGTGCCTTAAATCTAGCTAGATTGAACACATTTGGACATTGATAAGGGAGGTTCCAAAACGATTTGATTTCTTAAGTCTGCAAGAGCATAAAGGAATTTGGCTAAATCTTATTCCAATTCTACGTTATAAGAAAACTTAATTTACGTTTTCGCAATTGTAAAATGTAGTTTAGATAAATTTTCATTTATTTAACTACGATTTTTTTAAAAGAGTAACTTAAATAGTTTTAACATTATTCTATTAAAATCTGCAGAAATAACTTACGCAATGAATTTCCCATTAAATTTGTTTTTAAATGCTTGGGCCTGCACTGAACACGCGGACGACTGCGGACTCACAATAGAAATATCATATTTAATTGCTTTTAATATATTGTGATGCAACTTAGGGATCCGCAAGAATGCAAGTAATCCGCAGCCAAATAACTCAAAAGATTTTATCAACAATAAAAATATGACTAGGTCTGATATTTACATCCGACATAGATTAGTTTTATTCTACTAGGTATTCGTGTCATAAAGAAAGGAAGAGTACATAAGGTCGGTAACGATGTTGCCACTATATTGTTTTGGGTATTCCCATGTTCATAGCTCTGTGGATCCTGCATTGGGGTGTAGGGTCCACAAGTGCGTGTACTATCAGGAAGCTTAAGTTTTCCTTTAGTCAACGCCGACAGGTAGCTGCTAATGCGAAACTGGTACCTCTCGGCTTAACGACAACGGGAACCCAAGGGAATATAGATGGGAGGAGCAGGAGAAGGTGGGGGAAAGAAATACTTGTTGTCACTATTAGGGACCAAGACTTGACACAAGTTTAATTTAGCTACATGTGGCTTCCATGCGTATTCACAAAATCCAATTGTTTCAGCCTGGATTAATTTAAAAGCATTTTTTCCTGTTATTTAGAAAATTGAATGAGATAGGCATATACTCAATGGCGATGACAGTTCTACGTACTAAACATTTTTCTTTAGAAGAGATATTTACACCTTTACCGTGACGTAACGTGCCACAAAACCTCGGTCGGCTAATAGTGTGCTTCCAAATTCCGAGGAGTAATCATTAGAGAACTATGTACATACGGAACACTGATTAATCAAGCTCACGCCATCTTGTCCAGCCTTTTCTATATGACGTCACTGTATTTCTACCGACGACGTGTATAAATTATTTTATCTAAATGTTTGTTTTCACGCTGCAATATATACCGCAACAACAAGTACACTTATAAATAATATATGATACGCAGGTAATATTGGAAAGTTTAAAAGAAACTAAATAAATTACCTAATTTCGTAACTCATTGCCCTCGAGGTCCGTGGGCCCGTGTGACACCGGCGTCGACACGCAGGCCCGTACGCATGTGGTCTCATTTAAAATGATCGAGTTTTGATTATTTAAGATATGCGATAAAGCGTTTGCCGAATGGGCTTGAGGGGTTTCGTGTAATCGGCAAATAAAATAATATAGGTACAGATAAATGTTCAAATTTTATGTTGGAAGAATAAGTCACTACATACATATTAATTATCAAAGCTTTCGTTATTTCGCGCTCTCTCGCGCGTAAACACAGTTTGCCAAAATGGCTTTGATATGCCCTTACTAGATTTTTCCAGTGGCCCGAAAAATATTTTTTAGTTATTTTTATGATGAATCCGTCGCGAAGAGAAAATAATCCTGTGGTTTGAAGTATTTTCTCTAAAATCTTGGTGCTTTCTAAAATCTATCAATCCTTGTAAATTACCTCCTTGATTTATACTTTCAGCATATGACGTTGTTTCAGGCCGAAACTATAATTTTAGGACAATACTCAACGGCGACAGGACTTGGTCTGTAATCAAGTGGCGTCGATAGTTACTTGGACGTAGTGTTGCCCAAATTCAGTCTTGGTCTTGCAGTCTTGGTCTTGTTCTTGCGTTTTGCAAGACCAAGACCAAGAACAAGTCTGCGTATTTTAAAGACCAAGACCAAGACTGACCGTGCAAGACTTGAGCAAGAACAAGACATAGCCTGCAAGACTCTTGCGTCTTGCAGCTAGGACTTAGCGCTATTTCACTGAGTAGATAGGTGTAACAGTTCGGTGTATAGGTAGGTACGCTTAGGAATTCTATGAGACGCAAAAACTGTATCAAAGAATATGAAAAACTGGACCTATGCGCATTACGACTAATACCATAAACATAGCGAATAAAAAAATATCTATTAAAATCAAACTGAGTGCATGCATAGCTATGTTTTAACCATCGGCACTTTGATAATGCGGCATCAAAGGTTTTGTACTTACTTCTCAAAGAAATTTGCCGCTTTTCGGAAGTACATGGTTATGATACACGCGCCGGCGGCTTCTTTTGAAATCTAAAACAATCGTTGCCGCCACGCCGAAATCATAACATTTGACACTATTTGATTGCCGCCATAGGGCGTAGGTATACTCATGCAAAATAATTTCGAATTTTAAGAGTACCTACAGGTGTTCCAAGAATAAATAAGTTTCAGAGTGCTTAGAATGAAATGAATACATTATACTGATCACGCAAGTAGTATTATGATTGGGATAAAATGGTAAGGATAGCCCGACTAGAAATTTAAAAGTGAAAATACAGTCAAGTTATTGTAATTAATTTGTTTTTACATGTTTTAGCAAATGTAAGCTTATAAATCATAAATGTTTATTAAGAAACAGTTACTTCCATGGAAAACGACATATAGGTCAGTTGATTTTTCGAATTTCTTATCAAATCTTCAGTTATTTATTAATCTGCTTGATCTTTACTATGGCTATGTTAATTCAAGCTCACAATGTTCCAATTCTAATACGTTTTTCTAAGATTTAAAGTAAACTTTAATAAATAGTAATAGACTAATAGGTAATACAAGACTTGCAAGACTCTTGCTGCAAGACCAAGACCAAGACCAAGACTGGGGCGCAAGACCAAGACCAAGACCAAGATCAGGTGTATTGGCGCAAGACCAAGACCAAGACTGGCTAAGTCTCGTCTTGTTCTTGCATTTGGGCAACACTACTTGGACGTACCAACCAAAGGAATTTAAAAGACTAGTAGTTACGGGTGGGTACTTATTTGGCACATTAATTAATGTTTTAAAAAACTACTGGCATCTTTTACAGCAATTCAAAACGATACCGACAAAAAAATATACTGCCGTCGGTGTAGTCGCTTCGTCAGAACGCCACGTTCCATGAATTGACCTGAACTATTCTGGATAACATTTTTATCTCCGACTGTACATTTATTTTGTTATATAATTTAACTTTCCATCACATCATACTGATTACGGTTAATAGGGTTTTGTAATATACGATAATGATTAGTAATTAGTAAATGACGTAGTGGTACCTACTTCAAAACTAATACGAGCCGCATCCACGATTATCAACGGTCGTTCAGCATAAAGAAGGCAAAAGATTAAATCGAATGGTATAATATCAGCCCTGTATTATATAAGATCAGTCGGGGTAAGTGCGCCATAAAATTATCATAGCTGGATTCAATGCAAAATAATTTCTTTTTGTGCTGACTTAAGAATGTAATTTTATTAATTTAAGAATATTTGGTATTTTGTGATAACGACCTATAGCCATTCAAGGAAATCAGACAATAATTTAATAATATTTTGCTCAAAGTAAAAAAGATGGTAGTAGGCGCACTTGCTCCGAAATGGGGTAAGTGCGCCTGTGTAAAACGTCAATATTAAACATTATAAAGAAAACACTCATTTTAGTCCATAGAAAATAAGTTTTACCCGCATTGCTCTTGGATAATTTTTATAACTCAATATTATAACAAACTATGGCTGTCAAATCAAATTCGGGGCAAGTGCGCCATATATTTGTAAATCAGGGCTTCAAAACATTTTACCCATTTTTTTGCTATATTTAGGTATTAATATTAGAGTTTTATGTGCGGGTATGTTGTTATATGAAGAAATGGTAGCTTTAATACGAAATGTATTTTATTTCTAAAAACTAAAAAATATATACAATTATGTAGGAATTAACATTTTGAATGCGTTATAACTTAAAACTTAGAATTTGGCCTTATAACATTTCTTCTTTTGTAAAACGAACCATTTAAAACAAACAAATATCCGATGAATTAACTAATTTACCCTTTTATTCAAGTCGGCACAAAACAAAATACCTTGAGTACAAAAATGATGCTGTTACATTTTAATAATAATAAGTCATATTAGTAAAACTTATTCTTAAAAAAGGTGGTAATATATGTGGTTTAGGGGTAAGTGCGCCATACGACTATTAACTGTGGCGCACTGCCCTACCTCGATATTTGAGGTGCATTTTTTCGCATTGCTAAAAACCTTTATTTTAGTATATATAGATAAAATTCGGGCAGGAAGTTAAAAATAAAAGATTTAAACTATGTACTCACCTTACTGGTTTACAGAAATATGTTAAATATCTTGAAATATTTGATGTTATCTTTCACGGGTCATCTCTGTTTACAGGTCTAAATGACACTTAAAATAAAATGGCGAATAAATCGTATTAAAATGAACAGAGCCCTTTGTGTTTTTAGTGGAACTGCATTTCAGTTAGACGCATAGATATAAGATTGCGATAATTGTATAACATCAATAGTTTTCGATTTTTTTAGGGCAGGTGCACTTACCCCGTCGGCGCACTTGCCCCACCTGACCTTATACTGTCCCACTGCTGGGCACGGGCCTCCTCTACTGCTGAGAGGGATTAGGCCTTAGTCCCATCACGCTGTAGTGTGGATTGGTAGACTTCATACACCCTCAAAATTCCTATAGGAACCTGCGGACATTCGTCTCGGCAGTCCGTTCCACACCAAACTAGGCTGTCGCCGCTAACTAATCTGATGGTAAGTGATCAGTAATGCTGGTGATCAATGAAGTCTCATAGTGCCAGTGCTATTACGGCATGCGGTTCATCGCTTTTAGATGGGGCGTATTAGGATTATGTTTTTGAAAATCGCCATGATAGAAATGCATTTTAATTACTTATCTATAAAAAATGATTTTCATATAACCCCCAAAAATAACTTCTAAACTATTACTTTTGTTTTCGGAGAAAAAATTTACTACGAATTATTAATACGAATTATACTTCGAATTATAGTGCCGTGCCTGTCCATAAAAAATGGCAACATCACGCCGACAGTTAATTATGGATTTTACTGAATATTGAATATTGGCAGCCGCTTGAGGCAACTTAAACCCCTCAATTAAGCGAATTGTTCGTTTTGTTATTAAAAAAATACTTGTATAATTTAGATTGCCTGCGGCTTTGCCCGCGTAAAAAAATATCTGGAAAAATTTTCCAGAGATAAAGTCACCTATAGCCCTTAGTAGTAATGTAGCTTCCAAGCGAAAATAAAAATTCAAAATTGGTTAAGTAGTTAGAGATTAATACGTTTAAAAAAAAAACTCTTCAGCTTTATATATTCGTATAGGTTATCATCAAGTGTCATCACACACGCACTCAACCATTCTCTCTCCGAAGGGATAGCTAGAGGCTAGTGCACCCACTTTCATCATGTATATTCGGAATAAACAGAACGAATCCCATGGTAATGGTGAGGGCCGTCGGCATATCGAGTATAAATTACAGACTCCGGGCTGATACTGAGCAGAAGAACCCAATATCGATTTACTCAACTCGGGATTCGAACTGGAGGTCTCCGAGCGAAATTCACTAGTAACTATGCTTAGAGGAAGTCAATAACAAGATAAGGCCCATATTCATACACGTTATTTATTTAAGGACGGAGCATTGATGTGATAATAAGTCTGCTTCTTCGTGCTGACGGCATGGCAGCCTTTGCAGTGCGTAGAGATTGGGTCGTTGCGATTGGCTAATATTGAGATACTATTTGAATCTATTTGGCTGTCAGATAAACAAAGCTGAACAAACAGCAAGCCGTCCTATAAAAAAGCTGAGAAACAGACTTATTATCACAGCAATGCTCCGTCCTTAGATAAATAACGATATTCGCTACGAGAAATATTTAAAGAAGCAAATATAATGACAGTAGCATCACAATTCATTTTCGCTAACTTAGTGTATGTCCATAAAAATATAGAAAATTTTCCAAAAGTTAGCGATATCCATAGTTTAAATACTAGAAACAAAATAAATTACTTAATCACAAAACAAGGCTCCAAAAGATCAGCAAGTCTTTTAAGGGTTACTGTATACATTTTTGTAACAAAGTTCCCCCTGAGATCAAATCCTTAAATATTGCGAAATTCGAAGCCACTATTAAGCGCAAGTTGTGTAATAAAGCTTATTACAAGATCTCAGAATACCTTGAGGATATAAATGCCTGGGACTAGGCATTTTTGTGTGATTATCTTTTGAATCATGTCACTTGATCGAGATATATATATATTTTTCTTTCTCTTTATTTGTAATATAACTGTAAGCGGCTTGGGTATGAATTACTCTCTAACTGTCTGTACCTGCGGCGGCGTCGTGTGACGGGTCGGCCACTTCCCTACAATATGGTTGAGGAGGCCGATGGCTGGCACATGCGTCATACTCGTGAACGGGTGCTGCTTGTGTGGACTGTTCTGCCCATTTCGCTTACATTTCTAATTTCTAATTGCTAAAGGTGCTGGGAGGCAATAATTATAAGGATAATAGAGAAATTTCATGATTCCTGAGAGGGTTGTGCAGTCATATAAAAATTTATATTAATTTATTCCTTATTTCACGAGCCTATAAGTGAACTGCTCTAAACTTTTCTTTTTCTCCTCACTTTATCATGTACTGCAGTCTTTACCCTAAACTGATTGAAAAGAGCAACACCAGAGTTTCTTGCACGTTCTTCTCTGGTGAAAACTGCTTTCCGAACTGGTGGTAGAGTTAATATTGACGGAATCTAAATAATGTATAACATTTTACTGATTCAAATAAATCATTTCATTTCAACGTCTATGAATAAGGGGGATAGTGTTTGAGCACCTTTGCATAGATAGCATATAACGGCCAAAGATAAGTTAGACACACGATCATAAAAACAAATTTAAATAAATTTGTATTTATTAATATTAAAACATAAGCTTTGTTAGAATATGTTACATTTAAGTATTTAAAAATGTAATAAATAACAATATAAACACCATTTTGAAATATTATAGCTTAGTAAGTACTTGATATCTGTGGCTCACTAGTGCGATTATTAACCGCTGTTAATTCAGTGCGTTATCAGCTTACGATTAGGTTTCATAATTCGTTTCCTTAACTACAATTCAATACTCGAAATAACTTATTTACACACAAAAAAACCTCTTTGCACGTATATGTTTTTCCGCTCTTTTTGCACAATTTACCACATCAGATTACTTCTTATTTACTCGCCTTGTACGGCGACTAGGAAACTGCTTTATGTATTGTCATAGTTTTAAAAAAAACATATTTAAAAAAACTATTTCTTATACTACAGGCGGACCTTTTACTCATACCACATTCCACAGCAGTATGTTACATAAATTAAACAATTTTTTACCTTTTCCTCTTAGGAAAAGAATCAACATCCAACAAACCAGCTTTAATGAGATCTTTGATATTCTGTTTCAATAATTGTTTATTATTTTTCACTACCCGATTGCGGTTACTATGTTGCGGAACAGACGGGGATGGCTCGAGGGGTCTATGTGGGTCTTCTGTGAGTAATTTCCTCAGAAAATCCTTGCTGTCCACTCTATCGTACAAATTTGCTGCGAATTTGAAATGACCTACAATCTTGACAGCGAGCCGGGGGTACACCGCCACGGTGCAATTCCTATTGTGTTCAAAAGTGTCTTGAATGCACATGAAAGTGTCCACCCTCAAGGCCTTGCAGGCGCGGGAGGCGACGAGCGTTTTATACAAGTCGAAGCCTTGCGGAATGTTTTTGAGGCAGCTAAATGACTTCCGCTTGAGTCGAAACCCAATGTAAGGCGAGATCATATCGTCAGTGTAATTGAATGTACTGTAATACTTGAAGAAGTCTCCCAGTAGTTCGTAGATTTTGGCTTCACACTCTGATGGATGTTGATACTTTTCATTAAATGCCGTGTTCCAACCATTAACCATGTGCTTCGGAACGCCCTTTTGCAACACAGAAATAGCTGGCAGTATACCTTTCAGTTGTAAAAAGAAAACGACTAGCATTGTCAAAGCATAGTTGGGCATTAGATTTGTTCCAGTAAAATCATATACCTTGGACCAATATTTCACTAGTATTGCTAGCTTAATCGCCCTATCGTCTAAATGCAGTAAGTACGCCAGGAGTTCACTATTCCTCACTCCTGCAGGGCCAGAGAAACTGATGTCTGTATTGCAATTTGTTGGCAAGTGGAGTAGCTTCACAATGGGTACTTTGGCGGCAGTGATTGCGAACACCTTTCTGAACAGATGAGGACTACGTTTGAATATTTCTCTAGCCTTAATCACACAGTCTTTTGGAGGCTGACTAGTTCCAGTGTCTATGTAACAGTCTATGTCGCTTGTCTTTATTCCCAAGCCGATGACTATCGAACCAAATGCGTGGATTAAGCAATCTGGAAATAAAGTTAAATTAGGAATTAGAGCCAACGTAAATAAATAAATGAAATAAACTTAGACCATGGGGTGCAGACATATTGAAATCAGTTTCTTAATATACATTGGGTGCATCGCTCGCGCCGCATGTGCGACGCAATAGAGAAGCGAAGAGAAAAGAAACACCAGAAGGAGATCTAGAATTCTCAGAATTTCCACAACGTCTGACTGCAGGCCTGTCAAGTTTATTTAGTAAAGTAAAAACGTTGATTGTCATAGGATATAACCACATGCAAGTTATTAATTATTATGTGTCCAAACATGTGATCATCACAAGTATATGCTTGCAATAATTATGTACGAGTCTTGACTCCAAGTGGACAAGAAACTTTCTATCTATATGTGATTGAACAAGAAGATGTGCACACCAAAATGTGATGCTAGATTGGATGTGTTTGTAACACCATTTAAGGAATAAGGGGCTACTAAAGGTTTGGAGTTTAAAAAAATAATAATTTTTAGAGCACAACCTGATGTATTAGATAGTCAACTATCATATAGTGAAGCTCTGTTCTATTTTCATAACCAAATTACCAATTGTTTAATAATTTATGGAAAATGGAGAAAGATTATCGCTCAATATTCAGCACAACTATACTGGCCTGCCTAGTTGGTATAATTAAATAGATATTAGAAGAAAAAATGTACCTCGCCAAATGGGTCTCAGTTGATGCGTCAGATCATCTAACAGAGTTGTGAGATTTTGCACTTGCCATCGTGTCAGCCTTATCGTTTGTAGTATTCTGTTGAATTGAGTATCAAAATCTCCATCATAGCATAATTTAGATGCATCCAAAATATCTAAAAAATTAAGCCAAATCTTTAGTTTGATTAGATGTATAAGCAGCGTGCCAACTGTTGTGGAATTGCAGCCTGCGCAGTAACTTATCATTGTTAGTTACAGAATATATATTGGTAACAAACAATTTGTAAATTACTAGTTTTGGGTGGTGTTGCTTCTGCTTGTGAGTATATTATATATTTTCCATCATACTTGCAACTAAATACTTGTCTCCTGATTTACTTGTGAGTTGAATGCGATAAAGTTATTAAAATTATTTAACAAATAGGAAACTGATACAAAATTCAACTGCTGGACAGCCTAAGGTAATATTAACCATGGTTCATTATTTTATTTAATAAACTGCTATTAATAAAAAGAGGCTTGAAAACAACAGCGGATAAAATGATCTTGTAATATTTCAGGTACCTACACATTCTCATTTCTAAATTAAACTAATTACAGAATCCTAAAATTACAACTTGTGAAATATTATTATGCAATATTTAATTACACCAGGTATAGGAAAAGATTTTCACAATAAATTTATGGATAATCGAGACCATACAGCTTAAGAATCATTTTTTCATCTTAATTTAATAGAAATCCTAATATAACCTTCCTTCAACAAAAATCTCACATGGTTTAGAAAAACATAGTTCCTCGGGCCTTGTATCCTTTCATAAATCCCACAAGTTTATAAATTCAGATTATAGATGACTTATTAAAGCTTAGATGAAAACATACCCATATTCTATCTTTTAATAATGCTTATGTTTATAAAAAGCCATACGCACTGATTCACATCAAATGTTTTAAGTTTCAATAACCTCCTGTGCAGGTCCGCTTATGTGGAAATAAATTACATATAATTTATTATATTAGTAAATATTTTCTGCATACCTGCTGAACCCATTTCTGGAAAAAACAGTCTTATTTATTTTTTATTTTGTACGCTCTACGTTTCGTTACATGAATTGTCAAGTAAGAAAATTGTTTTGACAAGACTGTCATTTGAAAGGGACAACTGTGTATCACAGTTACCAGATTAAAATTATAAAAATACAGCGTTCCAATTTCGAATTATACAATAAAAAAATTACATACAATGATACAACACAAACAAAATAAATAAAAGAAAGTTTCATTCATTCATTACACAATAAATTATCCTTTAAATGCCGACTAATTGCTGGCTATGGTATCGTTTTTCATTTGCGGTCGGTCTCAATATCTTATTGACAGATTACAAATAATCAGGTTAGATTTCAACAGGCCGGCATATTATGTTGCCTGTAGAGGGGTAATCATCTTTCGTCAGTCGATATTCTATTGGACCCCACTCCACTTACCATGAGATGCAGTGGAGTAACTTTGTCGTGTCCGCATAAAAAGAAATGCACTCATAGAGTACGTTTAATATAGAGGCCAGACTCCAACACAAAAGCTTAATAGTCGTCATATTTTGTTTAGTCTTATGTAGTATATTACTTACTCTACGTAGTATAAAGAGAGATTAAAAGCAGTATATCTCTAATTGACGAGGACATGGTGGTAACTGGTAAACTATGTCACAAACATAATTATACATGATACTATATAAAACAAGATTAGGTGAATTTTGCGATGCAGTTAGCCCGCCGAGTAAACCGATTTATCTATATTAACAGGAGATCAGGTTAAGGCTCTTACCCGACCCTACAGCTTTGAACAATTCGTTTCTACTCCTACGAGAGGGCGCGCCAGTTAAAGATAATTTGCAGTCTAAAAAAAAATTAGAGCGCCGTATTGATGTGGTAAAACCGCGTTGGAGGCGCTGCACTGCATGAAGTTATTTTGTGTTCATAAAAGTTATATCAGTTCCATTGTTTTTAGAATAGAAAATAGTGTAAAAATTACTTATTATTGCTGTGACCAAATACGTACTATAATATCGAAACATCAGCCAAGATTTATCGTTCATCTCCACATCCTTACATTACCAGACAATTTCTTTCACTACACCACGGGGTAAATAGGATAAAAAATCAAACAATAGTGTAAGTTCGAATTAAAATTCTACAAATTATAAATCGTCATATGATTCAGCTTAACAGTATTATTTTGTATTCACTATAACTAATAAATCGATTTTTACATTACGTAAAGAAATGTCATTTAGTGTCAGATGAGGGCGGGGAGGGGGAACCTTTGCGGTTATCCGTCGAGGAGGGGGTAGTGGGGGAAGGTGTAGTGGGGGATTGCGTAGTGGGGGACGCCTCTCGGTCCTCGGACTCTTTGCGAGCTTCACCTGAGCTGGGCGAGTCGTCGTCGGAGTCTAGAGACTCATTCGGGTCAGACTCCTGTAAGTCATTCTTATCTTTGTCTATGCCGGATCCATATTGTACTCTCAACTGATGCATGAACCAGCTCTGTGTAATGGTAAGGAAGAATTTACCAAATTCTCGATAATCTTCCCCTTCTCCGGAGAGCCAGCGCAGCGACAACACTACACTGCGCGGCTCGTGACTGAACGTCAACACTAATTGAAACATAATGTTCAAATCAATTTGGTCGATGTTCAATATCTCTTCGGTGATGCGCTCCTGTCTCTGCTGGAAGTTCAAGTTCATGATTGAGTACAGTTTATTCAACTGTTTCCTTTTCCATATTGCTTTTGTCAGCAAGCCAGAATATTTCTCCTTCTCCTTCATGGTGTCTGGATTCACTTTCTCTTCTACTTTACCGAGCTTGATCTTCAACATTTTTTCGAATATTGTGAATATCATATCTCTGGCGACCGTCTTCCAGTCGGGGCTGTCGATCGCCGAGATGATCCGCGGGAACAGATTTACTCTAAACTCGGGTTGCGACTTGTTGCGTATTAGCTTCGGTTTCTGTAGAAGAATTATTTTTAGGAATTCAGCATAGTTATTATTCTTATCTTCTTCGAATGCGGTGGCGGTGAATTTGAAGTATTCCTTGAGGTCGCCGGCCAGCCGCATCGTGATGGCGGACGCGACATTGTGACTCTGCTCGAACGGATCCTGAACGCACATGGGCGTGTTGAGTCGCAAAGGCAACACATTACCCTGCAACACGTTACAGCGGTACCGGTCGAACTCGTTTGGTAACGCATAAAGGTCTTGGAACACCATTTTCTTTATTGGGAAACCCAAGTATGGACAGACAATAAGCTCGTCAAAGTTAAACAGAGAATAATATTTGAAGAATCCTCCCAGCAGTTCCGCTATGTTGGCTCTGTTCTTGGTTGGAGGAAAGAATTCTTTCTTGCACATGAACCCAGTGTTCCAGAAGTCCACTATGTAGTCGTTGGCGGAATCTCTCTGCAACCACACCACGGACGGCAGTATGGCCACGTGCGGCTGTTGAAAGTAGAATATGATCATCATGGTGAGCGCGTAGTTTGTCAGTTTACCGGTACCAGTGAGATCGTGAACTTTCGCCCAATATTTGATGAAGACTGCCATCGGTATAAGTCTCGGGTCTGAATGCAGCAGGAACGCTATGAGCTTGCTGTTCTGAGCCCCGAGAGGCGTTTTGAATGTGAGATCACAGTATGTTGCAGTGGGTACATGGTAGAATTTCACTATGGGTGTGTTGGCCCTGGGTATGGAGAGTATCTCGGTGAAGGTGTTGGGATGTTGTTGAAGAAGCCGCTTGGCCTTAGTGACGAAATTCGCGTTGGGATGTCGGAACTGCGGCGGCACGTTCACGTAGCAGTCGGCATCGCTAGACTTGATGCCGAGACCCGTCGTTATTGATCCGAAGGGGAATGCTGTGCAACCTGAAACACAAATCGTTTGTTAAAGTTGACTAGTACCTGCTGCCCGGGTCTCCGGTCCTAAACAAGTCGAGAAAATATAATCTTACGATAACGCTTCCGCTCGGAATCGTCTTTTGAAGACGGTAACGATATGCAACGTAACTACAACCCACGCCATAGTCCATAGCTGGGACCAGCTTGTGGATATGGTTTCAAAAAGGCCTACATAATTCGGTTAACTAGCGAGGAGTAATCATCTCTCGTCATTCAACACTATCTGCACCCAACTCCTATCATCAGGTGCCATTTGCCGTGCCTATTTAAAAATAAAATAATAAAATCTCACCAGGCCAGAGTGTCTGCATAACCCGCTCCACGTCGACGTAGAGCCTGCTGAGCGCCGCTACCTGCTCTTGATTGAAACGCACCGCCCCCAGCGTGTTGTCCAGCTGTTGGTGAAAGTCACCGGACAAGTCCAACTTGACCGGGTCTATTGTTGGAACTGTAAAACAAAATATTCTAAGTATAGCAATGAGTTAGAACTTTGTCTTGAGTGTAAAATGTACAGTGAGTGTTTTCATTATTTTTATTTATGTGTGAGATTTTTTTTATTCTTTCTGCTTGTATGTGTTGCGCTCTTGAGCTGTCTAATATCTGTCGCTTCTTCACTCTAAACTATAATATACTGTGCTCATACCTTCTGCTTAAGTGTACTTTCTGTGTTCTGAGTCTGAAACTATAAATAGCAAACTGTAAAGTGTATTTCTCCGTGTGGTATTTATTTTAATAAGAAGTTTGTGAACTTTTATGTTATAATCTTTTGGTGTATTGTTCTTTATAAAGAAAAAGATGTACATTGACAGAATACATCAAGTTCTCGATGAAATGGTTTTTCCTTGCGTAATTAATAATTAGAATTAAAATATTACATTCTTACACCATGACACAGATGAAATAGCAGTGCCTTATGTTTTCACTGGACCTATGTTATTGGTGACCTTTGCATTACTATATTTCCAATTCCGTTACTGTGTATCATCGGCTGATAAGGTATGTCAAGTCTTCCCATTCCCATCCAGGCCTACTACTATTTATACATATATTACAGCGACCATAGCCAAGAAGTGTTTGTACTATCATTAACATTATGTACAACAATGTAATAACGGTACAATTATCCATAGGATATGTCACTCCTATATATGTTTTCTGTTTTCTATAAGCGTTGCCGATTGTAGAAAAGCATCTTGGTTACGGTTCGGGTAGTAGATATGAAAACGAACCTTTCCGCTTCTGTTTCCTTTTCTTGTAGTAATCATTCTTCATGGCCTGCCTGCCCTCTTCGAGCAGGATCTTCTCGTTGTAGGGTCGCACGGTGACGAAGGATCCGTAGATAGTCTTGGTCTTGTTGAACTCTAGCGCCGCGGCCGCCTCCGCCGCCGTGGGGTACGTCAGGATCGAACACTTCGTGTTTACCAAGTTCACCTTCACGTTGCCGATTTTGGCGAAGATTCGCAGCAGATCTTGCGGCTGTGTGTATACTGGATAGTCTATAGAGAAAATGTAATAATAAAATGTAAATAATTGTAGTATTCATAGTCCTAATTTTATACATATGCAATATCTTGTAGTTAGTCAATGTGTAGCATGCGTGCCACGAGATGTCAATAATACCCTACATCTCAAGCAACAAACAGATAATGTTTATTACACTTTTTTGTAGTGCTTTAGTCAGGGTGCATTCAATAAGAAGCCTGCAGTGTGCTTAATCCGGAGGCCGTCGAGAGATAAGTCTTGCACTAATCAAACATGTTATCTTAATAGTACTGACCATAAGATCTAATGTAGTCAGGTTTCTAGGATAAAACCAAGTAGACAGCTGTACTGACCACTAACGATAACTCTGTTGGAGTCAGGCGTGCCGGGTACGTTTTTCGGGATGCTGGCTTCCGGGCGCGGGAACCGCGGCTTGATGCGGTGCCGCGGCGATTGACCCCCTCCGCCCCCTCCGCCGCCAGTCGACGGGCCTGGGGTGGCTGCGACCGCGCCGGGGGACCCGGGGCGCCCGCGCACCGCCCCTGAGGATGCCGCAGCGTCTGACCGCCGGCCCGGAGACGCAGGGACCTCTGCCCGCCGGCCTGGAGACGCAGGAACGTCTGCCCGCCTGCCCGGGGACGCAGGGACATCTGCACGCCGGGCCGGAGACGCGGGGGCTATCGCGACAGTGGAGGGTGGAGCGGGGCGGGGGGGCGGGGGCGGGGCCGGGCGAGCGCGGGGCGGCCGCACTCGACGAAGCCGCGCCCGAACACGATTCCATTGCTCATGGGTATAGAAGTTCACCTGTATCAACATTATGATGTCTCATTCAATTAAATGACGCAATGAACTACTCGCATTATAATATTAATTATGTATATAACTTAATATAATAACAATACACAACTTTCGCCGCACTCGTCACCTTGAGACATTCATTATTTCATATTTTATTTGATAAGTTTACTGCTCAATGCTCATCACAATTTTTAATCATGCACAAAGCTGAAATATTTCCCTAACACTGTATTAGCTCAATATTTATTTTGAATCTACATTTACTAATAAATGTACGCCACCAGTCACCACTGCCCCAATAAAACAGTAATATACATACACACATTCACAAAAAATATAAAAAAAAATACATTTAGAGTTAGCACAAGTTGATATTCTAACATGTAACTGGATAATAAATTGAACTAAATGTAATTTCTATTTTATAGTCACCATTCACCATTAATGACCACAAATTGCTAACATCATATCAAAAAAAAAACTCATTCACAAATTTCACTTTTTCAATATTAATTGTTGTTTTCATATTATACATTAACAAATGAGACAATCTAGCCATTACAAATGTACGTAAAAAAATAGATTAAGGGACTACACCTTCACCTTGTGTAATGCATATTGCTGTTTTGTGGAAAAATTTATAATATTTTGAAAGTTAATACTATTAACTTTGGATGTAGATATATTACTAGTAACTGATAAACTAATGCAATATTGTATGAAGGTTTCCTGTAACACTTTTTCTTTATTTTCCAAGAGTCCTATTTCTATTTATGACATTCTTTCTGCTGAGTTTCCTGCTTTATAAATATTTATTGATTAGAGATTTCCTCCAAAAAATATAAAATTTCTTTCTAAATTTATAAAACTTAACAATCATTACGTAAAATTTACATGCGATTATTTATTTATCGCACCTTATACGCTTAACCTATTGTCTATTTATTTGAACAGCCTTTTATTATCATACTAACTTTTTTTCTTTAATTTATCAGTATCGTTTTCTAACACAATATTATTATCCCCACCGATTCTTATGCAGAAATTTAGTTATTAATATCAATGCTTGTTGTTACTGCTGATTTTTTTGTCTACTTAGTAGAAAGTTTTTAATTGGAATAAAATTTTAACATCACTCTCCTCAACATTGTCAAAATCACTA
>NW_023593960.1:0-18086 GCF_014839805.1 Manduca sexta
TATATATACCAAGATAAATTGGTCTGTATGGAAAAATGAAAATCGCCATACTATTGCACAATAGTAATAACGTTTCCTTGTGTCTATAAACTGTGTAAAAGATTATATTTAGTCTACTAGATAAGTAAATATAATAATATAAACTCATTTCCAAACTATTTTCCTTGTAAACTGAATATTATTAATAACTGCATGAACAAAATGTGATGATAAAACCCCATCTGTTAAATATAAATCTCAAAAAATAGAAAGTAAACAATGAGTCTATAAAACCAATAACAAGAGTTGCTGAAACAAAAGTTTTACTCGTCAGTAAATATTGATTTAACTAATTTATCGAATTTATCAAGCGTTAATTAAATAGTAGTCGCAAACGTAACTTGATAAATAAAACGTTCAGATAAATACAGGCTGCGGATAATAATTGAAGGTACGCCGTAGCGCGCGGCCCACTTCCTATATACATATGTATGCGTAGTTGGCCCGAAATAGCCTAATGTTCGAGTGAAGTGGTCCTCTGACATAGAACATACTAACTCACTTATGAATAATAGCTTTTGCATGGACTTTGTCCGTACGGTCTACATTAACCGTCACTAACATTTTAACTCTTTTTTCTATTTCTAGCCGAGCATGACCGCTTTTGATAGTGTAAAAATATTTTTTAATTAAAGAATTTCTTTCAATACAAGTGTTGTTGTTATGTCTTAATTTAGCAACACTAAGTTTCCTATGTAAATTATATTTTAAAACAAAGGAAATTTTCCGCTCCCTAACTTGATTGTTTTTTCAATATTGAAGAATCCATTGTTTTATAATATACATAAGTTCAATTCGATATAAAATCGAAACGAACAAGACAGTATATTAATAGCGTGAACACAGTTATTCTATAATAAAAGTCCTATTGTAGTTTATAGTGTATCTTGTTTTGGTATTAAACTAACGTCCATTCAATTTACTGCACTGCAGTGGGTATTTATTTTATTTTTAAACATTCTCCAACAGTCGTAATAATATATCTCGCGAAATCTATAGGTGAATAAAATGTATTTATGATCTAACTAAAGTGAACAGCAGAGATTGTGAGTTGAACATAAAAAAGCACATTTCGTTATTTTAAAGGTTCATAATTTTAAACATCAGAGAAGAAATAAAAGTGTATTAATATTTTTGGCTTTATTTCATGCCACAGCTAACCTAGATAGTTTTATTGAGTACATTGCAAATATGTAAAGGTTTATTATTTCCATTCTTCCTTATAAATAAATGAATATTATCTTTTGGTTCTGATTTGTCAATGACAGTATTTCTATTACTTTTCATTGTTATACGCAGGTCGCAGTACGTAAGAATTCCGATATACTATCATAATCTAACACATTATTTGTTATCGAACTCATTCATAAATCTTCAATGTTATATTATTCTGTATCCACTCACAACTTTTGGTTTCGCGAAAAACTATTTTTATTAAATGTACCAGTTACACGATGCATTTTAACCAATTAATAACTCTGCGACGCCAAGTTTTCTGATTCAGTGCCAACGTTTATTGACCATTGTGATGGCTCCGCAACAATTTGCGCTACATTAATTTCTCATTAGGCAATTTTTGTTATTCATTATCGACAATTTGTTTTAATTTTTATTAACCGGTACTAAAAATTAACCTAATTACTTTGGCGCGACAAAAATCTTTTATGAATCTTGTGCCGTAAGAGCGCGGTTATTTGCTTCTCGCTTATACATTTCTTACAGTCTATGCTTGGTTAGATTATGATTAATACTTTACGATTCATGTTTCGTGTTTCCGATATTAAATGCCACGGACGAAGGCCCGGTAAGCCTATACACTTAAATTGACGTTACGAAAGAGCAATAAATCAATCTTTATAAAATGCCACACGTAGTCAAGCTATATATTATATAGGTAAAATAGATAATATTGTACATCGAACTAGTTAGAACTTGAGAATAATACATTTTTTACCCGACATGGTATCATGCAAGCGAAACACGCGATTTCTAAGTCTAATAATGGTGGCTAAAAGGTCCAGATTTACTACCCACGGCGATTATTATCACCCAACAATCTACTACTATTGAACTATTTATTTATTATATATTTCGATTAATTGAGTCAAAGATGCAGAATATTTATATTTTTTTATACAGCACAGGTAACCATTCAAGTCGATAATCACCTAATTTACAAATTACGACCAATATGAACACACATACTACAAAACTTAGATGAAGGAAAGAAATAGACCTTCAAACTGGTTTTCTTCAAGTTGAAGTTCAGACAGGTAACACCGGCATGATCGAGTCAAATAATTTTATATGAAATTTAACCAGGTCAGCTTGAAACAATTGAGAGCATTACTAGTTATTACTAAGAATAAAAACACATTATTCCGTAGTATTCTCGACAAAAGACCTCAAACATAATGTCCCATTAAAGTTACCTTTAATGGCATGCCGATACGACTTTATGTTCGTTATCGGTTCTTCATAATCACGTTTTCCGGTGTGCCACCTCTTTATCTACAATTAGGTTAGAAATCTATGCTTAGTGTTGATTATGTCCCCCTAGGCCTTTGAGTTTTGAATAAATAGCAAAGATTTTCTCGGGAAATAGAATTAACTTTCAAATCTTAGCTTTATTGTTAGTAGGATTAAGGCAATCATCTTCGAGCCTGTTAGACGCTTCTTATAGGATAACATAGTAAATATCAGCCCTGTTTCAAATTGTCGTATTGCTGGGAAGGGTCTCCTCGACGATTGAGGGATTAAGGATTTTAAACATTGACAATGTTACTGTCATAGAGCCCCATCCGGCCACTATATCTCACTATGTGACACAATATCAGAACCCCGCACTACAGATACAGCTGTGATAGATTGTTGTTTTGATATACTATGCGCGTATTTTAAGTAAATATTTCACGCTGGCATCACGTCTAATTTTGAGGATGCCTGCTGCTT
The DNA here is from genome assembly GCF_014839805.1 of Manduca sexta. Taxonomy (NCBI): domain Eukaryota; kingdom Metazoa; phylum Arthropoda; class Insecta; order Lepidoptera; family Sphingidae; genus Manduca; species Manduca sexta. The sequence goes on from NW_023593960.1 coordinate 2,992, forward strand.
TTGTAGTTTTTTTTTATGATTTTTTTCACTCGTATTACAAACTATAGTATAGACAAAGAACGGTTATTTTGACGTTGATATTTTGAACAAAATTGAATGCGTTAGATCCATTATAAGTGCTTCGGATCATATGGAAACAAGCAATTCTGACGTACGTGATCGTGCATTTTAGAAAGTTCCAAATTGTTTCCGTCTCATCAGCTATGCACACGCGATGGTTAAAATTTCGTTGCAAATAGAACGTGGTTTTAAAAATGTATACACATACGTAAAATACGAGAAAGTATCGTAGAAATAACACGAAGTTTATATGTAAACATAAATGAAACACGTAGCAATAACTGCGGAAAAACGACGTAAAAAATTGTACATTGATGGTTCAAAATACAGGGTCATTTTGGCATTGCGTTAATAAGTGAAACCGTATACATTTACCATTAGTTATTTTAATCATAGATATAAAATAGAAAGTGTAAGTTTTGAACATAATAAATATTAAAAAAAAATAATTTTACCAGCCCTATAGTCACTGCTCCTACACGAAGACAATTTATCCGGGAGGCAACAACATACTTTCAGTCATAAATACACTAACAAATACATCATATTTAGCACTAAACTTCAAAATGAATAAGAAAGCAGAAAACTAAAACCGGGATTTTTTGGCATACTATTTGTTTATCATGGATTATAATTTTTGGCACAATGTTAGCAGAAGTGATGATAAATATGTGGTTGCATTTAGTAATGCAATATAAAACTGACCCAGTATTTACAATCAATGTTTTAAAGAGTAACAAAGCCGAAAATGTTTCACGTTAAACGCGGATTGATTATTGGAAGCGATTAACAAAGTATTCACATGATGGCGCCGTCAAATCGCCACCACGCGATCAAACGAGCACTTAATAATACTCACAGACTTTGCACAAAGATTTCCGCACAAAACTCCGCGTTTATATGTGCTGTTGCTAAATATGACTGAATACATATAATATGAAATTGTTTCTTGAGTGAATTGCAAATATTATCTAATCCATCAAAATGTTAAAAAGCTTCCGAACAAAACGGACCGGATGGGATTCATTCCGTAGGTGTTATATATTTATTATACAAGCTTATAATTAGTGTAAATGTGATGTTTTTTCCGTGCAAATCTTTTCAAATTATGTTCAAACCCACATACAACAAACATTCTGTGATATACAATAATAAAGGATTTTCTACCTAGGCGATGAATTACCAAAAACCTGTTAGTATTTTATGATTTTTAATTATTAGTAATAAAATCATACACGCCATTTCGCATATTTGCATATTTGCTACTTCGAAAATGACGAAACTATACAAACTGTCATCCATTTAACTCTCATAACATGATCTTAGTTTCCAGATTCCAGTTTTAACTTTAACCTATTATTTAAAACATTGTTATCTGTTAAATTTCATGTTTCTAAGGTTAGATTTACGCTGTTCGTTTTGGGTCAGTCTGTACAACAGTCAATCAGCTTAAAAAGATTATTATATTATAATATAATAATGTCTATAATTATAAAAGGACTTTAGTACTTAATAATTATCTATCATAAAAATAATTTAGTTTTATTAAATTAAATATGTTTTTTTATCTCTGGTCAAGACCTTGAACTTATCAATAACGTAAAACTATTATTTACTTTAACAACCCCACTTTATATTTATGAGGTACTTATTCTGTGAATACTTGTTTTAAATCTTTGAAGTACTTAATATTATATACTATTAAAATTCATAGCTATAAATAAATAAGTTAGGTTATAAAATTTCAGTAGCATAATTTAATTTGGAAACCTTATCCTCACCTGCGTGAGTGTAACATTATAAGTTGGACGTCTTAACATCGTTTCCTTGTACAAGTCCACTATTCAGTAGCACTAAAACTTCATACACCAGTTGAACACATAAAAATATATTAAAAAATATTTCTTTAATATTTTTACAATCAATTGCGGCACTTTTTTTAAATGTTGGTTTACAGTTATATGCATTTAACGATGTTACACAGTATATATACAGTGACGCAGTGACACGACAGTCCGCCTTCGCAGTATTCCGAGACTAAATTTCCTTCCGCCCGCCCAAACGAGCCGAGAGCGCTCCCGACGGTGGCCGAGGACATCCGATCAATCCCGATTCATGAAAACCACTCGATGAAGTGGTAAGTTTTACGACTACCCGTTGGCGAGCGCGGTTGGGACAAATATAAAAGGATTGTTTGACACCTGTTCTTGATTATTTTCTTACGCTTTCTCGGTATGTCTTGGTCGTGTATTTTATTAACGTAATGCAAGAAACGTTTGATTATAACAATGGTTTCTACATAATGCATTACTATAACAGTTGGCCTTTTTGTGTTTTCTGTTTTGTTCTATGTAAGCTAATCTTAGGTATTAATGCAATAAATTATAATTATTTTGAATTAGATTGTGATATTTGTGTCTCTATATGAATAAATTAAAGAAAAACTCACTCATTATTTATATATACCTGTATAAGTATATGTTATATAAACGTATAAAATAAACTGACTTCAAAGTCGGATAGGGCATTTTTCACAGGATGGAGGTACTCGTTTTAGAAAGTATTTCACAAAAATGTTCTTAGAAGATGAAACGGGGGATGGTAATATTAAAAGTCCTTAGTTTTAAAAGTTAGTTTTAACTTCTCGTTCTTAAAGACAGAGACGGAGGAATTGTTACGTAGCAATAAAATATCACTATTCTCAGTATATTATGGACAATTTGTTAACAATATATTTACTTCCATTAGTTCTAAACATTGTCGATTGTGTTGTTTTGTAATATATTACGATATAAGTTGTAATAAATCGAACACAAAAGCCGTACATGTTGAAATAATGGCAGTCATATTATTTTCCTATTACACGATGCAATTCCAGTTAACTTAAAGCGCCAGTCTGCCACAATTATCCATCTATGCAGAATTTACAGACGAGTGTACTTACGGTTGCATATTGCATCAGAACCGCAATAAAATCGGGATCAACTGTTATGACTCCACTCGCAAAGTATGACAATGGCGTTAAAATGGTCCACGTTTTACGTAGGTTTAACGTTGAAGAGCCGCTATTGATGTGGAAATAATAAGTATAAAATATCAACGGTTGCTGTACATCATTTTAAGTTGAACATTGGTATTCAGTTTTGCATCTTTATGTAGAGACGGCGGATAAAATTCGACTTATGTGGAAAATTTATTTAATGAAATTGGTTTTCGTAAATTAAATAAAATTGTAATTTTGTTTATATTTTATAATAACGATCGTGAACAAAATATAGGAACGTAGTTTATAGTCTAAAGGTTCTATTTTCATTGCACTCTCGCAGAGTTTTGGTGATAATATTATTAAACTTTATAGGTGATGTCGCATGCAGTAATTTGTGCACATGCCCTATTTCTACAGTGATAATATCGCGTTATACGTACGAGTAAAACATATACAGAGAAATAATTTATGCAACCAGAGAGAAATATACCATTACCATTATTTATCACTATAATGTAAACGTTGATTTCTGTTCGTGGGTCTGTCTGCGTCAAAGTCCTTCTTAATCCGAATCCGACGAAGATACTACCAAACAATAGGCCAGTATTATAATTTTATGAGTGACAAAAATTTCAGCCAGTTTAATGACTTTTTAAAACTGTCCAACATAAAGGTTAACATTTGCATAATGATTTCTAATATTTACGCGTATATTAGACATTGAAGTTTAACTATTTACGAATTTATTCATCACGATTATTAATATTGTACTAAGATATTGTATCTTGCACTTAAGGACGACCAACACGTAAACAAAAAATTTACACCTCAAACCGCCCGCGACCATGAAGGCTGCAAAGTCTTCGAAACGTGGGGAGAAAATAATAATACAAATAACCCCGACAAAACCTGTAAATAGTTTTTACCAACATATAATATATTTATTAATTTAAGTAAATTTAAAGTACAGTGTATTGAAGTAAACAATGGAATAATATCTAGTAGCGTCCGATAAATTTTGCATAATGTCAATACCACAAGTCCGCCTGTTCAATTTGTGATGACCGGTACCATCTTATTTGACGAGCGCCCTGCCACTTAATGTAACGCAAACCGAAGTAGGCTCCAGGTGCGTTCCGATCCCTGGACACCGTAAATTATATCTTTTGACGTTACTCAATTTTGTTTGGTTGCGGATGATTAGTTCAGAATGGGCCTCGTATAAAGTTGGATGTGATTTGATAGAAAAGTATATTTTATTAGTCTTATTTTACTTTACTTGCATCTTTTTGAACCTTTATTTTAGGTCATTATCATATAAGTGAGATTTTCAATAGTGTCTGACATCCATGTCCGACATTATGATATGATGACATGTTCGTCCACTTAAAAAAATATGAAAAACATATCTCTCAAACTTCGTACTTTTTTGGTACTACTGGTTACTACTGATAAAATCTGTTTCAAATCTGTTGCATAACTTTGCGCCAGCTTAAATCTTTTGTAGGATCTCAAGTAAGTTAATACCGTTTCACAATTCACCCTTACACTGAAACCGCATTAAATGTTTTCCTCACGAAATAAAGGGATAGGCGAATCACCCAAAACATCGGAATAAACCAATGACAAAAATAAAATCTCTGTTTCTTTCATTACTGTTGAAACTTTCAAGATGTTCTTTATAAAATTTGTTTTTGTTTATTTAATGAGAAATGCTTTGGAAACCGTGAAAGAATCCTTTTACTTTTTTGTTATATGCTGATTATTATTTTTTTATTTAAGCATCATCTATGCATATATACCAAAATGAAACGTGGAAACTCACCGCCTAAAACTAATTTATTACATTTTATTGTAGTCCAGTGTTACAATGTTTAGGGTTTAAAAATACCAAACAGAATGAATAAGTCATTTACAAAAACAATTATTAACCATTTTATCCATAAAAGGTTTAAAAATCCTTTAAAACAAATAAAATATGATAACTGAAATATACACCAAACTAAAATTAGAAAAACTGCGTAGTGGCTACAGCTTATGCATAAAATGTTAAATCCATAATTCAAATGAAAATATAATACATCGCGTCAGACTGAAAAAAGAACAACGTAACCTGCACTTGAAACATGACGTGTTTTATACTTTGCATATTATGTTATGTGGCATTATAAAAAGTTAAAACTTGAAACATTACGTGTATTATATGCAGTTCTTTTAGAATTTATTTTGAAAAAGTAAATCCTTTGGGTCCTTTAGTTCTTACTACAAACTATGGCTTTAATTGGAATAATATGTGAATAAGTATCGGAAAACGTAAATTTTTATTTTCTTTTAATTGTAAGAACAACAATAAATATTTTAATAAGGTGAGGGAACCAATAAAGAAGTTTTAAAATCTTCAAATTTCTTCAATAATAATAAAAATATAAAGAATACCTTTTCTCTGCGTTATTTCAGCCGGGAATCGTCCTCTGTTGGACATAGGCCTCCCCCATTCAGCGCCACAGGGACCGGTTCTGGGACGCCCTCATCCATTGGACTCCGGCGACCCTCAACAGGTTATGGATCCATCTCGTGGGGGGCCTGCTTACGCTGCGTCTTCCGGTTCGTGGTCTTTTCCGTCCAGAACTTTTCCGTCAACCTTTTCCTGAAGCTCTTCTCTGCCCAGAAGATATGGAATTCATTCTTAATATTCTCAAACGCTCAAAATCTTTTATGTAATAACAAATGCCGTAACTGTTATCTAGAACAAAAGCTTATTTTATTTTCTATCGTATTTGTAATTTCTATGTAAAGTATAATATACCTACCTACTAAATAATTTGATACATAGCAAACATTATAATAAAATAAAAATTTATTTATATTGGTGAAGAATTTACTCACGCACAAATAAAGGTACAGCAAATCAATGTCCGTACAACGCTTTAATATTTTAACACAATCAGAGACCTTGTATAGTTACACTTTTAAGTGCATATTGCGGTAGAAAATTTAATTCATGAACGTTGTATTGGTGTTCTCAAAAACTAACTCACTCTCAGCGATGAAATACAAAAATAAAGACATGAACATCTGGCATTAATTTTGATTGCAAAAGCACACTAAAGCTTTACGAGGGAAACTAGATTCATGTTTGACTGTCAAAGCGCTGTTCGAAAGTGTCGTCTACGAAAAAGAAGTAAAAACTACTAAATGTATAAGAGCACGAACTGTATGCTTTACGTACCTACCTGGGCTGCCACGGAATACTCCTTTTGAAGAAGTTTCATAAGGTTGCTGTATAAAACTTGACATGCCTTATGCACTAGTTTTCTAGATGTCATATGTGTATGGATGTCAGTTTATAACCAATTTAACGACATCTACTATCATTCTAGTGCTAATCTAATTATCTATGAACTTCTGAATCTGAGCTGGTAATCTACCCTCTGTTCTCGCAATTTCACTATCATCACTCAATCAAGACTTTTGTCGTGTTATCGTCTACAAGTCTCCCGGCAATATAACATCCAGACTGGTAAACTGAACGAAGGGCTGCCTGTTAAGACCTCTGAATATCAGTGACTATGAAATGCAATATGGAATTGCAAGCTGTTACATAAGGTATTTTTTTTGAAACTGTGATTCCGATCGATATTTATTATTCATGTAAACTCATAATATTATGTATATAATGTGCCCTTATCACTTTAATGTATTAACATCATATTTTGGATGATAAATTTTTACTCTTACAACCTTTAAAATAGATAATTACATTTCGAAGTACTCAACTAATGCCATGAAAATTTTTAATACGAGAAAGTTATTTTTTTAACAGATTATTTACTTGGAAGCTTATTAATTTTAGGATAGCAAAATGTGTTCTAAAATTTCTGGAATTAAATTAGAAGGTACTAAGTTGGTCCTTAATAAATACTTATTGAGCCCTCAATTAACTTGCCGTGTTAAAAGTAATTAATTTGCTTTCGCTCGGATACATTTTTAGTTTCATGTGTTAAAAAAATGTTTCTTATAAAATATGAATCTATGCGAAAAAATAACAACTGTTGATAACTGTTTTAATAACACTTTAGCCAACCTCTTATATGACAGCGCATGGAATGAAAAAATGTACCTGAAATTATCCGTTGCAATTTTGGGTAGCAAATATATAATAATGGATATTTTACCATTGGAATAAAAAAGAAAAAAAAGGTAAGGTATCTTTCTTTCCGAGGCTATAAAAAAATGCCATTAGGTTTAATATCGATTGAAAGAGTAAGTGCTCTGAAAAACTGTGCAGTGATGAATGAATCTGTCTTATTATGTACTCCACAATAGGGATGATAAGCAGGGGACGATATAAATTGAAAGGGTTCATTGTTCATTCAACCTTCAGAAAATTACAGAATGTGTTCATTTTGTGACTACGTACATTAGAAACATTTTTCTTATGCCATTAATATTTAATAAGTGGATCTTTTCGTTTCAATTGTAGGAAATAATGGCTATACAAAATGGTAACTATATAGTAGAAGAATTTGGTAATGTTTGTAGCATAATTCACATTTATTAATGCGAATATTAGCATGTATTCTGTAAATATATTATTATTGTATTAATATATAAGGACGCAGTGACATCTTGTGATACGGACATATCAAATAAGACAGCGACTTATTACCAATTGGTAATAACTATTGGAGCAAAAATTTGGCCCTGATATCCGGTCTATAACTAACTATATATTTGAATATCTTTGAAAAAAGTACTTGACAAAAGCCGTCTAGAAGCCATTCTTTTTGTAGAAAATGTATTCACCTATATTCTCTTTGTTCGTCCCAGCGCTCTGTCCCGTTACTGCCGGCACCCTGCACGTTGTGTGCGGGCCAAGCTACATCGTTTTATGATTACGAATTTTATGACATTTATACGCTTTTTCCATACCTGCGATTTAAATGTAGCAGAGCAACTTTTGATTCGAGCTGAAATTAAAACCACGAGGACGGCTAGTTAATTCTGGAATGGAAGTGAGAATTAGATAAGACTTTTATTATACATAAGGGGTGGCGAGGTATGATTTCATTTCGTCGACTGTACATTGCAGGGCGTAGCGCCACTGTGTAACATTGTTACATTACGTCATAGTGCCGTGACGAGAGGCTGGGTGAGATGTCTGGCCAAAGCTTATTCCGAAAACTTTACGTAGTGGATTATAGGGCGTTTTATTCAAACTACTATAAATGCATAACAGTGCCTTGAGTAGCAAATACACCTGACATGTGTAGTTTAACATTTTCTTGCTATTTATAGTCTGCTAAAGTTTGACTTGTAGACTCCTAGGTCTTGTAACGTACATGGACTGTAGAGCAAAAGGTCCTAAATTTGATTTCTAGATAGAACAATGCTTGCTGTGAGTTTTCTTATTGAATTTGTTGACGTCAGACACGCTGAAGCGGCAGATTGTAAAAACTAAGCCAAATCCTGCAATATGCCAGAAAATATGTGTTGCGTCAACTTAAAATAAGAACTCAGGAAAACTGACGGAATGGAATGGAGAAGTCAATAAAAATGCCTAAATATTTTTACGGATTAAAAGATACACGTATTAACTAAATATAAACAATATCTACTAACTTGATAGTTTTTGTTGTTGTTAAGGATATGTGGAAGTTCTTCATCAATCTGAGTGCCGTATAACTAATTACGGAGGGTCAAAGGGTCCAAATAGTAAAACTAATAACTAACAAATATAACAAACATTAAAGTTCAAGATAGAGTGTTTACTGCTAGTTTGATTAATTTATTTTTACTACGGAATAATATAATTAATTTGACAGTTTATTATTTAAATATTTTAGTATGTTAGACAATTCTAATCTTCTGAATTGCTTTCAATTAATGCGCTGTCTGTGTTGATAGAATACTTTAGGCTAAAGATGTCTTTCATTTCTTACACATTAGCACTTGACATATATACCATATTTTAGGTAATGTAAAAGAAAATATATAAAAGCTTAGATCTCACATTTAGTCGACGTGACACTTCTGAATACATAAGTTTCTAATGACAGCATTTGCACCCAAATACTGAATTTATTCAGAAAGTAAATAGCATCGAAGTACATTAAAATTCCCTTAAGGGCAGACGGAGAATTTGAAAGGGCTTCTTAAAGCCCGGATTTACACCGGAAAATTATACCTAAGACTCACGGAATCCGTCCACATGCGAGATGCCGTTTTAATTGTGTTTACCGAGACTTACTTAGTTAACTGTAAGCTACTTAATTCTGAGATATAAGTAAGGAAGACTTTCACTGTTTGCGCCAACAAATTGTTAATACGATTGTTTGTACGGTAATTCTATATTTTATGACATAATTTATCCCTCGTAACACAATAACATCGTGGAATATTAACACGAACAAGAATTGTATAACATATATTGCGCATACACGAACTAATTATTTATTTAAGTAACGAGCAAGAGGCCATTTTCTTTTAATGATGCACTCTTCTATTGTCTTTGTAAATTACTAATCTCGTTTACCTCAAAGTTTTTTAATTACTCTTTCATCCAACTATCTGTACAGTTTTATTTACAAACTTTACGCAAGTCTCTCATGACGATCCCTAGCCTCACCCGTCAATAGTTGTAGTACAATATATAAATGTAGAAGAATGTCGTCAGCGCATAGTTGCGTAATATCTGCGTGATCCCAAACTAACATGCAAATATTTTTCTAGTTTAGCATATCAAGGAATTAATGGAAGCACATTTCACACATGCCGCGTGTTCGAGTCAATGAAGCATGCCCGATGCATATCTCTGCTGATGGTGTGTATTGGGAACTACGCGATAGTGTCGCACCATTACGCGCATTTCTCCTAACATGCACGCCAGACTAGAGTAACACGGCAAACACGGGGGATGCCGATCCATATCGCAATTATTTTCCCATTTTTCGTTCTTTTCAAGGCTTTTTTTATGGACTCCGTGTTTGAAAATGTTTATTAACCCTATTTTATTCGTAGAATTCTTTTTTAATGCCTCTCACCTTGCAAACGGCCTTGATCAATGCGTTCCATACTTATTGGCGCTTAATTTTACGGGCAGAAATACAATAATTTATTTAAAAAAACAATTTGAGGTTTTTGGAACATTTTAAACAAAAAAAAAATATTCCTTAATAAATTGTCTATCTACTGGATTAAAATTATTAGTCTAGTCAAAATAGACATCAAAACATGTGTAAAGGAAAAATTCGAGAGCTGAAATTTGATATAGACGATAAATAGGTAAGGATCAATAAAATGTCAAAAGTCCCCATCGATCCTATGTGTACATAAAATTTTATTCAAGGTCAAATGTCAAAAATTGCGGTTTTTTCCATTTTTCTCTGAACCGGAGATTTATCGTAAGTAGATCAGAAAAAAGTTGCAGATCATACAATTCCCTACAACAACGGTTCTAATATTTTTTTCGTACGAGTCACCGTTCGGGAGACATCGCGATTTTAAAGTTGAAAAATTTATATTCTTCATGGACGTTTAATATAAGTAAAAATAACAATCTCTATCTACAATGTCAGTTCCTAGAGGTATTCCTCTAGCTGTAATACAACTACACCTACAAGGCAGTCAAATTATATTTGAAATATAATAATAATGGCGGTACGCGTCGTAAACACACTCGTGATTGGTCATTTCGACCTCCAATGCATCGATGGTTCTGGCAATTGATTTCTATCATTCTTCCTATGTGTTCACTATTCGTGTCGTTATCTATAATTAGTATCTAAAGACAAACGTAATCAGGTTATGTATGACATGGCCATTATATTTATTATTTTAATCCAGATGATGAGAATAAGATGAAATGTCATCAAAAGAAAGTGTGACAATACAAATAAAAAGACTAATAATTAATGCGACAAATGATCTTTTATTAATTCCAGATTTACATTACACAGTTTCCTTTATTGGTGTCAAAAAATAACTCAATAAATTTATACCTTTTTGGTGGTATTTAGTAATTACATACTATTATGTAAAATAATCAAACTGTAATATTTATTAAGTATCAGCACTAAATTATAACGATGATATTTTAATTATATAAATATATATACCTGGTGGTAGGTCTCTCATATGTGAGAGTCCTCCTGGGTGAAATACTACCGCAATGACTATTTCTACCGCCAAGCAGCAAGTTTAGTCAAAATTGTTTTCCGGTTTTAAGAGCATTATAGCCAGTGTAACTACTGGACATTATAACTCTTAACATCTCATGTCTCAGGATGTCGAGCGCAGTGGAATACCAAAAAATACTTAGTAATTCAAGTTAATAATGTTGGATGGTGGTTCTTCTGTTTATGGGCAATCGTATCTCTTACCATTAGGCGAACGACAAGCTTCTCTCGTCATTCAAAACAATGACAAAAAAAAATTATTCCAAATCTCACGTTTAGTTCAAATCAATTTGTCTCAAATAAACTATGTCAGGCGTCAGCCCGTCGGTCACTGATGCAAATTCTCTTTGTCAGCAACGGAACTGATGGATTAAAATTTTTGATTGAGATCATAGGATACACAAGTGGATTGAGGCTGGTCGCTACTAAATCATTAGAGACTAAATTGATTAAGTCCGTTCATTGAAAACGTTAATCGTTAAGGTACTTAAACTACTATACCAGTGTACATGCCTCACTACTATATGATATTAATAGCAGGAATTGCAGGAATTGAATTGCTTTACTTTCCTCAAAGTTCATAAATAAATTGTAAAACGCTCTTTTTACAGTAAACATTATATTAGCAAAATAATTACAGAATACAATTTTAAACATTCTTTTGACAACGTCCAGCCAGAGAATAATAATAGAATAGTCGCCGCGTGACATATCTTCTCTTCTGCCAGCCTGCCCGCGCGCAGCTGATACTTCGGAAACGCCCGATGTCATCGGCTAGGATAGCGGCGCGTAACAAAATGTATTTCTCTCTTGCATAACTTGAGCCTCTGGTCTAATGTCTAAATGTTTAAAGTGCATTATACGCTGCCTCTTCATTTCTTACTTCCTGACTATGTTATTGTCTAGATATATATCAACTTTTATAAAACCTACACGTTGTTCGATCTAGCATTAATATATACTAGCAATATTTCGTATCTTTTTATTCTACGTACACAAGACTGTGGCTGTTAGTAATCTAATAAATCGCGACAGTCGGCATATTCTCTGCATAAAAATATAAACGTACTCGGTCAGATCGTGTCAGGATTCAGTTTAGAGTGCTTTTACATAATTTGCACGGCATATATACCCTTTAAACTCGGCACGCTCCATTTTTACCCTCTTTGCTTTATCGCCTCTCTTAACCTTTTATAATCAAAAGAGGTCAAGTGACAGTGTTTATTGAAAAAAGCCTTAGAAGATCGAAGTCAGAAGTAATTTCGTTAATATTAAAAAGATATAAAGCAATAAAAATGTAGAACCTGCTATACATTTCTTGCGCGGTCAATGTTATAATATTATAGTAGGTGAAGTTTCTCCCTATTAGTAAATATTTTCTTTGTAGAGATAGTTTTCGTACAGAGTAGTTTTTGTAGTCTTTGCAGAGATAGTTAAAATAAAAAATAAACAAATACAATAATGACATCACAATAATCTACGATCGTTGCTAAATTTGTTTGATAAATAAATATTTCCGACCGTATTTCCCTTATTGCGTCATACGCACCCAGAATGGTTCCCTGCGTCAGATCTGTGAACATAATGACGCCAGTCATAATTAATAACTACGCCACTTAAGCCATTAAAATCGTGAAGTTGATATGAAATTATAAAATCATGATTTTGTTTCTTATTTTGCGACAAAAATACGATAATAATAAATAAACAAGTAATTAAGTTCTAAGCCGGCATAATAGACGCTTACATTACCGAAAAAAAGGTTTTTCAGGAAAAGCTTGCAATCATTTTAAGATACATAGCAGAGATACATACTTACCTGACTGACGTTTAATACCTATATTGTTAAACGCTCTTTTTACAGTAAACATTATATTAGCAAAATAATTACAGAATACAATTTTAGACATTCTTTTGACAACGTCCAACCAGAGAGAATAATAATAGAATAGTCGCCGCGTGACATATTTTTCTCTTCTGCCAGCCTGCCCGCGCAGCCGAATACTTCCGGAAACGCCCGATGTCAGCGGCTAGGATAGCGGCGCGTAACAATATATTATGCTCAGACTACTACGCTATAGTAAACGTCAGTGTAGGTATATCATGTCTACATTTTGAATACATAGCAGAAAGTCCTTCGTAGTATTATGCACAAACTCATAAATAATACACTGCATATACGCGCAGACATATAAATATCCAATCGATCTGAGTTCTGAGGGATCTAAGGTACTTATTGTGTCAACTGTAACTTATTTTTTTATATTTAAAAATTAGGTACCTAAATATTATTATAATGTAACAAAATTGATTAAGTTCATAATATTTTGATTTTGATATATTATTTTCTTCTTACTTCTATGTCTTGCTTTTATACTCGTATTTTATTTATTTTCTAATAATGAGTGGAAATTTTTATAGGAAAACGTTTAAAATGCTTTTATATTATTTAGGTATAACAAAAATAACGAATATATAAACTGGCTAAAGAGTTGAGACCAAATAGCGAAATATATTTTATAGTCGCAAAACAATGGATTTTTTAAATTATTTATTGAACGTGATTTGCACAAGCAATGTTTTAAAATTTAATATTAAATGATGGTGGTGATTACGACCCACTGGTGGCATGTTTCTTATATGTAAGAATCCGCCTGAGTGAGTACCACCGCAGTATCTGTTTCTGCCGCCAAGCAGCAGTGTGTAGTCGCTGTTGTGTTCCGATTTGAAGAACTTTGTAGTACTGGACATAATAAGACTTGACATCTTGTGTCTCGGGATCGCGAGCGCAGCAAACAATACTTTGTCATCAAGGTGTTTCTGCTGTTTATGGAGGGTCATATCGCTTAAAGTTTGGCACACGAAAGTTGAGCCTAAAGCGGCGATAGCCTAGTTGGGTGGAACGGACTGCCGAGACGAATGTCCGCAGGTTCAAATCCCAAGGGCACACACCTCTGACTTTTCTAAAAATCATGTGTGTATTCTTTGTGAATTTATCGTTCGCTTTAACGGTGAAGGAAAACATCGTGAGAAACCTGCACATCTGAGAAGTTCTCTATAGAATTTCGAAGGTGTGGGAAGTCTACCAATCCGCACTAGGCCAGCGTGGTAGACTAAGGCCCAATCCCTCTCAGTAGTAGAGGAGGCCCGTGTTCAGCAGTGGGCAAGTATATAATACAGGGCTGATATTATTATTATTATTATTATACAAAGTGTAAAATATTGTGCACGATTTTAATTGATTATATCATTATAAATGAATAAAACAATAAAGATTGGTGTGCGAAAGTTATTATATACTATGATGAATAAGTTTAAAGGGGATACACAGAAGAAGCGAGGTGCCTTCCACAAAAAACGGCAATATTTATATGTGATAACGAGATTTATAGCTTAGTTTAACAGAATTAGTTATGATACTTAAAGTATATCTTTAAATCGGTAATGTTGAGTAGGACATCCAAGAGGCGGTACATTAGTCCGGTACATGACGTCAAAATGTAAGAGTGGCTCAAAATTATATATTGTACTACTTCAAATTTTATGTCGCGGCTGTCGCGTTACTCATTCTCCGTCTTTGGTAAACTATAGGACGAGGACAGTGAGGTAGAAAACCTCATGCTACAAATTACAATAGGACGTTATTTTACAATGAACATTACATTACTGCGTTTCGAGTCGCGAGCGAGAGGGAAATATTTTTAGTGTTAACATTAAAAAATACTGTAAGACACGCATTGAAGCGCTGAGCCTCACTACGCCTCGCCTCATTTGAAGTAGGACATTGTACCGGCTCAATACTAAAAAGAGGTTATTCTTACAAACTCTTTTTCATGTCATGTCCTACCCAACTCTATAAATCGGTGTTTTTT
>NW_023593961.1:0-18073 GCF_014839805.1 Manduca sexta
CAACAAAACGGTTAAAACTACTGCTTTAAGATATAGGGCATAAAATTTTATAAATTAGTTTATTTAAAACCAGCGCACTTATGGTAAAAAATTTTATTCAGATTCCTTCATAATCAAATTTCATTTCACCTATAACATGTTTTATTTGTCGTTTTTAACTTATAGGATTTAATTGAAGAAATAAAGGATAAAATTTCGCTCACCAAAATAAATATACGACTTTTCTAACGCCGTATTTTATACCCGCGCTCCACGCGTTACACTGCCATTTCAATAAACAATCCCGATCGTTTTACAATCTATCTCAAAACAGACCAATCAGAACAAAGTATTTATGATATAAGTATTTATGTACACAGATTCCGACTGTATTTATGTTTTTGCCTTTTCAACTGCATATAATCTCTTATATAGTTTAAAAGCTTCTTGTGCATAGGCTCTAACATCAGTGTTGTATTTAAATAATACATTTGGAATATAAGGGATTATTTGTAACACCAATAAAATTGTTAGTTAATATTTAAAATACTGTGGATGTTTATAATGAAACTCAAATTGGTTCATTGTGAGAGATATCTAGTAAAAATGAAGGCGATGTTAATTGTGCTTTACACGTAGTGTATGTGAAATTGTTATGATGAACATTGTGATGTTATATTTAATAAATTATTATAACTGTTATCAATTGTGTATTAATTAATGACAAGAGATACAATTTCAATAAACTGTTTAAAATTGTGTATTGATCGCAAAAACAACATTTCCAACAACCCATCATTCAATACTAGTTATGTGAGAGTTTAATGAACTCATTTTTAAAGCATCAAATAAAACAACGCCATACAATATTAAATTTATTAGTAAAAAATATTATACATCTTCCACAATATTGGGGAATTGATAACTTATTTAAATATTTGTTATAAGATTATAGTACTTCAAATTTTATAAAACTCGACATGCACTTGTCACTACAGCGTGAAGCACAAATCAATGGACACAGTTATCGGTATTACGTTTCCTCGCTGGTCGAACATGTGACGAGACACAGGAGGCTCGGTAAAGCCCCGCTGAGGCCGGTTGAGCCAGTTGAGGCCAGTTGAGGCCAGCGAAGCCCCGCCGAGGCCAAACACGCAACGGGTACACAGTACACACATTTAAATGCTTTCGATACGTCGATACATGCAGGGTACAAAGGAATTTATAATCGCTTACATCTAACGATGTCTAAGGATACTTTTCAGATTCGTCAATCACTATTCAAATTCTATAAGTATTCATACATAAATATAAGAATTTCGGGTACAATACAATATAACAAAAATAAATATCTACATTCGGTCAACGTTAAACGCTAACTAAGTACAATGACACTGCCGAGTGGCGAAGTGGTGGCGATGTGGTGGTGATGTGGTGGCGATGTGGTGGCGAGGTGGTGGCCAGTGCCACGATGTCAGACCGCTCCGGATCACAACGTCTCACCGACTGTAGTTGCGTACTCCAACGCTACCGGCTAACTACGCACTCTTTACCTTACTATAGAATTGAATTAATTTATAACTAATATTGGTGATAGTTTCAATTTTTAATATAATTTTTATTCCACATTACCATTCGACAACATACCGAGTTTATAATCCGCGTCAAATAAACATTAGAAGCGATACAAGCTTGGTGTTACGCTATATTATTATAATTATTATCATTATACCAGACAGTAGACATCGTCCGTACGAAATACCGTCACATATCAATAAAATGCCAAACAATCGTACAATTCAACGCGTTAGGGGGACATATTGTGCGCAACGCAAACGGAACACGAATTACACTAACGAAGAGCTAAGCATTTGTCGGGGGATACTACATTTTATATATCTATGCGACTAAAATATCAGATTATACATAATAATTGTATATATCAATCATAAAAAAGTAAGATAAAATATTTTTAAAAAAACTCACTTAAAAACTTCACATCTAAACTAATAAACGATAGATATTTAGAATGAGCAGTACAGACTAAGAGAAGGATAAATAATGGTCATAGTTGTAAAGATCACGTAAACACATGAGAGAGAGTCGCGACAGCCAGCCGGCCTCGGCGACCGCTGGCGCCCGCGCACGTTCCCTTCCAACATTATTTCACTAAAACATATACTCAAAAACTACAAATAACATTCTGGCACATTGTAAAATGATTAAATATCACTCGCGTATCATGTATAAAAATGTCACAATTATAAAAAAAAAAAAACAAAAAAAAAAATCAAAAATACCATAAATTCGTTACAAAAAACATGCGGACACGACACGAAATAAGATTTAATAATTTTTTTTATCAATTTTTCATAAAACATTCACATTTTTGTACTACCAATTAATTCTTACATTGCGAATAAAAACAAGGCATTTTAAAATCACGACCAAAATGACCGACGACGTTTACGACCATTATTGTTCTATAAAAGGGTTGCGTTACCGATTCGCTCGTAATCAAACAGCTGTAAGACACAAAGCACCATAATATAATCGTTAATACATTACGCGTAAACAAACTGCACGCATGCGGCGACCGTCTCGCTGCTCAAAACAAACCACGCCTCGACTGGCGACCACACTGCGAATGTGTAATGTGTGTGTCAACTGTTGTTGTGTTGATATGGTGGCGCTACCCGCGGTGAGTAGGGGCAAGGCTCGGCCGCGCACACTATGACGAGTGGTACGCCGTCACGTACGACGCTGGGAACATGCCCCGGCGGTGCGCTATCTCCCCCTGGAACACACGTATGGTCAGCAACGTGAAACAGAGAACGACGTCGTCGCAGTTGTACGGTCAGCCAAAAAAGTAGTTAAGGTAATTAAAAATTTCAAAAAGCTTCCACGCATTTACTACAATCATAATATTCTTTTTTTTATCTTAAATAAAGTTTACCATTAAAAGTTTATTATAGTGAAGAAAAAACGATTGTTACTACAGACTCGTAAGTTAATTTAAAATTTGTTCAGCTTTTTTTGTGGCTGACTGTACATACTCGCTTAACAATATATTGTGCACTTACATGACGCGAAACGACACCGTTCAATAATTCATGTGAACCATTTTCTACTATCCGATTAAGATTTATAGATACTTGTTTACTTTGCAATAACTACAGCCTTTGATATTTATTATTTTGTAACCTACATGGTTCAATTTTCTTTACATTTACAAATAAGGAGTCCCAGTTGAATAACATTTTTTTGCCTACCCTATCGGGCACAAATTTCAGTTGCGGGCTGATATAAACAGAAAAACTTAGCATCACTTCGTCCGACTCGGGATTTGAACCCGAGACATCAGAGCGGTGTCGTACCTTATATGCAAAACAACTACGCCACAGAGGCATTCAAATCATAAGGCGGAACACACCGATAAATTGAAATAAATAAATTGCGATAAATTGGTACCATGGTTGCACCTCTGCCTACTTCTACGGGAATAAAGACATAAATTTTGTTTTATATAATTCGGGTACATGGCCAAAAGAAATACTAGTATATAGAGATCTTAATGTACATACCTGCCACCAGTTCTGGTCGGAGCGGTCAGTGACGGTGATGACGTCACCGCGCCTGAACTCCAGCTCGCCCGCCTCCTGCGGAGTGAAGTCGTACAGCGCCTGCACCAGCATCTGAAGAAGATAATGATATCTGACATCAGTTTCTCGTTATAAACATGCATTACACTGCCAGCGGCAAACGCACAGTCGTACTGACAAAAAATCAGAATATATCTTTAACCTCCTTATAATTGCCAGCAAAGATCTTCAGCACACTAGCGCGTGGTGTTTATTTGGTATGTAAATGTACCTGCTTCTCGGAACCCATGGAAAGGTGCTGAAGTTGTTTGCAGAATATTTATACCAACGCGAGAGTTTGTCAAGATGTTTCTTAGACTTATAGAAATTTCTGATAATTTTTTTATGAAATTTGGATATAGATAGGTCACTTCCTGGATTAGAACTACTTGAAATTAAACTATTTTTCGGATTTTATCGCGGTTTTAATTATTTTAGTTTTCCCCCGACGCTTCGAAGACTTTGCAGTCTTCATGGTCACGGGGGGACGACGGGGACGACGGGGACGACGACGACTAGACGATCCGAAAAATTGTTTATTTCAATGTCTAACATTCGCGTAAACATAAGAAATCATTAGTACTACTTACTACTGCTTTTTATTCCGAAAAAGGAAGCCGTGGGACTACTATCAAAGAAAACTTGTTTAACGCAAACCGTATCGCAAACAAAAATATATTTGAGCATTTTCCCGCTAAACTCCACAAGTCAAATGTGCGGTCAATTATTACATAGACATATTTCATGATTCATACGTTTAAAGTAGTATAACTATTAATTAATTCGTGCATCACATAACACTGCTAAGTAGATCTAGATGCAGTCTTTTTCCCCCTATTGAGGTTGTAATGCGTACTGTCTAAATTATAAAGAATACTATACTCGCAAAATAGGTAATAAACATCGATATATTTATTATGTACTATGTACTAGATTTGACGTTCCGAACATTCACTGTGTTCAACATAATTGAACTGCAATCCATTCAAACTGACTTTAGTATGATCAATATTGACAGCTTGTGGTTGTGTATGGAGTGAAGCTCATGATATAAGAACTTGAGTCTAAGTGTAAACCTGGATTTGAATAAAAAATATTCGTTAAATAAGTAAATTTATTTGTTGTTCAAGTGAATAAATAGGTAATAGTGACGTTTGGTTGCAATTTTAGTTCAGATTTTGAATAAATATTTTATATCGACATTCGTGTCTATAGAATATACATACGTCATTGGTAATAAATATTATTTTAAATTCCCATACGAGTTACATTGCAAAGTTCCGCGTGGAATCTAAATTGTAGAGAATACAGGCCGAGAATAAAAGTATGTTATGTCCTAATTCCCGCGTCGATACGCATTCCTCGCCATTGCTCAATACGCAGAGCGTACGACACGATTTATTTAAACCAATATTATATAGAAGCAAAATTTGTAACTTTGGATGTAAGAAATAATCTCTAACAATTACTGAACCGATTCTGATGATTCTTTTAATTTTAGGAACTTGTTTTTCCCGGTATAGAAGCCTATTGGGTATTTTTTGTTTATGAGCCGCTGTGCAGTGTTGCGCATTGCTTTGTAAGAAGATTTCGATGGTTTTGCTATTCTCCCAAATGCCTACAAAAACCAAAGCCGGCAAACCGTCGATTTGACAACTACTGTTAAGTTTTCTTAACTTTTCTAACATTCCGCGCAATTTTTTGAATTTTGCTTTCAATAGAACCTTCTCCTGACAATAATAAACACAACAAAAAAAAAATTGTGAAATCGGTCCAGCAGTTCACGCGTGATGGCGTGACCAAGGGAAATAGGGATTCCTTTTTATATATATATTAATAGTTTTCTGAAAACAATATCTACTTTACTATGCATAATATATTTGGATGAAGTTTTGTATAAATATTATGCAAACTACTTTTTATTAAGGAAAATGAATGGTCCAATTGGGATTTTTATTTCAGGAAAGACTTGTGTTGTGGAGAGCAAAAGCATGTATACTTAATTCGAATACAACTTGTAGACAATGTAAAAAATCTGGAGTACTATTTTAAAACATTTCGGTTTTAAAATAGATGATATGAATGCGGTTTACAATGAAAATATCCAAAGGAATAAATGATTAAATATTTGCTTACGACTTCGCTCGCGTGAAAGTTTTTCTGGGACAAATATTTTCCTGAGATAAATCTATAGCCGTCAAGAGTGATGTAGCTTCTTATAAGTGAAAGAATTTAAAAGTCCCGTAAGTAGTTCCAGAGATTAGCCCCTACACATTTACAAACGTTTACTCTTTATAATATTAGTATAGATTTGATTGTTAAAACCATCGATATATATTATGTATGTACTTCGTACTAGATTTGGCATTCCGAACATTCACTGTGTTCGATTGAATTGAACTGCAATCCATTCAAACCGACTTTAGTATGGTCAATATTCACAGCTTGTGGTTGTGTACGGAGTGGCGCTCATGATATAAGTAAGAACTCGAGTCTATGTGTAAACTTGGATTTGAATAAAAAATATTAGTCAAATAAGTAAAATTATTTGTTGTTCAAGCGAATAAATAGGTTATAATATTTTTGTATCCATGCTACAATGTAACAACTACTGTTTGTCCAAATAAATAAATAAATAAACAGTGACGTTTTGGGCGCCATTTCAGTTCAGATTTTGAACAAATTGTTTATTACGTTCGTGTCTATAGAATATACGTCAATGATTAAACCATTTTAGCCGTACATTATGTCATGATAGCTGATTATAAGCTTTGTTTACATTTTTTTTATGTTGAAGTACTCGTAAACTATATTGAATAAACGCATTATCCGCATGTCTGAGCCGATGTTTGATCGCGTAATGCCAATGCTCGCTACTGATCGGGTTATTTTTTGTTTTTATCAGGGGTCAGGGAGTCTATGCCGGACTATGAAACTATTTAACGAAATTCAAAATCCATTATGCATATATTTTGTAATGCTTTTACCTGTTGTTTTTACATAACAAGATCGTTTGTTAACAATATTAAATAGTTTATAAACCAGTTTGTTTTCGACTAATCGTTCAAACACTATTTATTATGCATAGTTTATTATTGTCAACGAATTATCAACGAAATTCATAATGTTATGTGTTCATTTTATGATTATTCAAGCATTGAAGACAAAAACGGTTCGTTCATTTAGTAGTGTTTTCGATTGTCAGATAAAAATTATCCCTCAGATAAATTATAACTTGACTGTTCATAAAAGTGAGACAAATTGACAACCAGTTGTAATTTATTCGACGAATGAATTTTATCTGATGATGGAAAATCGACCCTAATGTTCTATTTTTTTTAATACGTGGATTTACGGATTTCTACCGGACTCACCGGTATAGACCGTCCTGCCGACTAAAACCTGGCCATTCGACTGCCTCTCCCTAATATCGAAGGTCGGGGGAGGGAGGGGGGGGGGGGGCAGGCAAGGCAAGCAACCGCAATCCTCGCAGGGGTCAGCTTTAGGGCAGAGCCTCTCGCCATCCAAGGAATGAGACCTCGGTAAAAACGTATTGAACGTATTTGTGACTAAAGCGTCTGTGTTAACGTGATTTATTGCTTTCGATTTTTGACATTACCACCGGTGACTGATAGCCGCGGACATAGCAATTTGGCGTACCCTTATGATTAAGAATATTATCAGCCCTGTATTATATACTGTCCCACTGCTGGGCACGGGCCTCCTCTACTGAGAGGGATTAGGCCTTAGTCCACCACGCTGGCTTAGTGCAGATTGGTAGACTTCACACATCTTCAAAATTCCTATAGAGAACTCCTCAGGTACGCAGGTTTCTCACGATGTTTCCTTTACCGTTAACGCAAGCGATAATTCACAAATACACACATAAATTTTAGAAAAGTCAGAGGTGTGTGCCCTTGGGTTTTGAACCTGTGGATATTCGTCTCGGCAGTCTGCTCCACAAACACCTAGGCTATCGCCACTTCTTAAAAAAAAAAAGGGATTTAATGTGGACCTAAATTATAATCAGTTAATAAACGACTGACGCATTGAAACTGAAGATATTGACTGACGCAAAGCAACGTAACAAATTGCGACTCAAATTCCATCGCCATTTATGTAACATTTGAGTTTCCGTTTAATAGGTTAATTAACTAACAATATAAGGAGTTATGACTAATCTTCAATTTGTAAGGTAATGCTACAAAATTCTTATTGTCCGACCTTGCTAGAGACCTCGTTCGTCTGGAATTTTATGTGAATGAATAAATTTTTATAACCAAAAATTTATTCACGGGGGCTGTTTGTCGCTTATTAATAGTTATGTATAAATATTATCTACATGGTTGTTGGACGAATTTTATAAGAAACATATGTTTGAGGGTGCGCAATCATACAATAGTCTTTCAAACAATATAAAAGAAAGTAAATCAATGGAGATATTTAAAACAAGGCTAAGAAAATTTGTTAGTTAAGAAATATTTTAAATGCATGTAAAGATTGATTGACGTAACCATAATTTTTATGTAACTTTAATTTACTCATTGAAATTGGACATCTTGTCAAAAGTAAATAAAATCTCTAAACGCACCATATTTTTCTCAAACGGTCAATTTTATTGATCCTGGGAATCGAACCCCGCTCCTCGCAGATTTGATAGTCAAAGGAAAACAGAGTTTATACTGCGGCACATTTTAGATACGACGCGGTATTAAAACATGTACGAGAAAAAAACAACTTTTTAATCTCTCCCCACCACGTTGTGAGGTTTTGTCTTTAGTTTTACGATCGTCTGTCTGCCATCGTCCCCTCGGAAATACCATCTATACGCAGATAGGAGTAACCCGGGGGCGAAATGATTGAAGGAGGGCAACGTACAAAACCACCCCATACGGGATGCCGATGAACTAGTGCGTAATTATAAACAATTAGTAGTGAACTGCACTATCCGCCATTATGGATCCAATCAAAACGCAACAATACAAACTGATTTAGACTTTAATCGCGTGTGATTAGAGTGCAATATGTATTGTACGGATATTTGTTTACTAATATTTTATCGCACTGCGAATTGAAAAGAGGTACTATGCGAACAGCGGCAAAACGCAGGGTACAAGGGCAAATTAAGGAATGTCACTTTAATATCTAGAACGTTAGGAGCCTGGTGACGTTTCTCTTTGTATGCAAAAATATTTCATAATTAGTCTTACTTATAAACTTGTTTTAGCGTTAAGAGGTGATTAAGAATTGCTTAAATAGCTGTCAAAAACATCACCGTTTTCCTAGTTTAAACCTTATTACGAGACAAGATGGTGGGTTTAGACTTACAGCTGATCGAGTAAATTTGTGTTTTGTAGTTTTCCGAATTTTTTATAAGTAAGACTGATAAGTTTACGCTTGTGGCTAAAATCGTGATTACCAAGTTTTTAAGACGTACATAAACGTGAAAATTAAACTATTTTTCGGATTCTATCGCGGTTTTATATATTTTAGTTTTCTCCCGACGTTTCGAAGACTTTGCAGCCTTCATGGTCACGGGGGGACTGAGGTGTTGTTCATCCGTAAAGTCAATGTTACAATATCTACCCACATTTTACAATTATACAACTTTTTAAAATTTTAGCTGTTGGTGGGCCGATCTACGCAGAATGAGCTCACAGTGTCTTGAAGTCTGGCAAAAAAAGACCGGCTGCCAATCCGAAAAATAGTTTAATTTCAATGTCTAACATTCGCGTAAACATAAGAAATCATTATACATAAACGTTACTTCAAAGCGGTTTTCTCTGGTGTAAAATGTTGCATCGAGTAGCCATAGATTCTTAAGAGGCTTAGCTCATTTAAGAGTCGATGTAAAATAATTTAATTGTTTTTATATGGACACGGCAAAGTGACCCTAAATTAATCGTAAGTGAAGTTAGGTCTAACAGAATGTTGACTGACGAGAGATGATTACCCCCTCGGCAGTCGACACAATTATGCCGGCCTTTTAAAACCGGATATACACATGCCGATCCTGGAACACCTAGTATACGATGATCGCTATGCGGGAGGATATAAAATATATCCTACCACCAGCAAAAGCTATTTTTTATAATGGGAACATATAGAGCGGGACTTTTATCTCGGAAAAACAGACTTAAATTTGACACGGAAGAAGCCGCGAGCAAAAGCTCGTTTATTAAAATACATCTGCGCGCTAAACGTTGTCCACGAATTATACGAGTATAATATAACTAGATGACCCGCCAAACGTTGTCCCGTCTAAGTTATGAATATTCAATTCGAACTGCGGTATTTCGTTTAGTTTCTATTCAAAACCATTTTGGGAATTGAAGTGATATTTCAAAACTCACATTCATTAAACTCGCGAAGTTAAAATAGTCGTTGAGTTTCCTACTTTTTCATTCGCTACGAACCTTCTATAAAGTATTAGAAAGCCTTATAAAAAAAAGAAGAGTCAAATCCGTTTAGTCGTTCTCAAGTTATGGCGTGACCAAGGGAAATAGAGATTATCAGTGTAACTTATAAAAATTTCGCAAAGCTATACGTAGTTACGTCTTGACTAGTCTGCTCTTAAATTTTTAATCACGGGCGACGTTTAATTGTGACAGCCATTTCGCCCTCTCAATAAAATAATGACCCATTCCAAAAATTGCCAATTTGTGGGAATCGTCAATTTTTTCCCTTTTTTTTCATGCTATAGGTTTCATTTATTACCTATCTTTAATAAGCTCAATTTTATAGCAACTTCAAAACAAAAGGTAGCAAACAAAAAAATAGTTTTCCGACGACTGCCACAAATTATCAATTTTTAAATAGGTTGCGATTTAAGCAATGCTTAACCATCTCTTAACGCTATAACAAATTTATAAGTAATCGGTGGCCAAGCAATTGATTAAAACACACGACGAGTTTATAAGACTGTATATTTAATACATATAGACATAATATTATTGCTAAAAAAATTACGAGTGAAGAAAGTATGACAAGAATAAGTTACAAGTTCATGTGCTTACCTCTTCGGGCACCACGTCTCTCAGCTTGACGTCCTGCAGGCGGCTGACGGAGGCGGTGCGATGGTAGTCCACCAGCTCGTTCAGCGAGTTGAACTTCACCACCCACAGGAAGAACTTGCTGGACGCGTCGCGCAACACTTTGAAATGCTGAACGCCGTCTGGACATCTGCGAATTCAACAATACACAGGATATTAGGGAAAACAGTTAAGTTCGTGGTCGATAGGACGCCATGCTCGACTACCATCACATCATGGGACGAAATACACTGGGTGAAAAGTAGGTGAACTGTTTGCGCCTCTACCTATTCCTTTGGGTATAAAAGGCATGTATGTGTACAGTTGAATACTCTTCAATTTCATTATGGCGAAAAACCAAATCATGAAAATATCGCGAGCTTCAGTGGCTCGCCCCTATTACGTGGAATTGAACATAGCTGGTGAAATATGGGTGTGTTACACCTCTGAGTACCCCCAAAAATAGCGTGATCCTATGCAAACTTGTCGCAGATAGGTACATGTTACGACAGACGAAAATCCAAGACAAGCAAATATTCGCTTCAATAAGAGAATCAATGAAATACACGGTGACATGTCACATACATACATACGTACACAAACACAGCTTCGTAATACGAAACGGCCAAATTGTTTGCTTTCTATTAAATGATAGTTCAATCTACGTAATGTGGCGTCTATTTGTCGAAGCCGCGGAGGAATTCATTAGAACCATCCCTAAATGTAGTTCGGTATTGATGTCCATTAAAATAGATTTGGAACTCGTGTAGGTGTTAGCCATTTGGGGTCAGCCAAACCTATTTATGTGATGTAATGTTAAATTATCACAAGGGATGCGTTGTCAGCTTTCAAGGAAGAAACTGCATTGCGTTTGCACACACGGTCATTTTGATTGCAGGATAAAACAAAACTGTTGCATCATGGACGTATTTATTACTAGAACTAATTCGATGTTCAAATTTCGAATAAGTTTAACCTCAACGTACATACAATTATAGACAACAGCGGCATTAAAACGTACAAAACTTTTTAAACGTTTGTATATCTTGTGCTAGAGAACGTTTTGATATAACTTTTATTTCGGCCAATTAAACGATTCCACAAAGTTGGGACGTAATCTTCTCATTATTCTTTTCCCCTGTTATAAACAGTTAATGTGTTCACGTATTGTGTGCGAAAGAAATACGCCCGCAGTACGATTAAAAAGTATTTTCTGCCGTGAATTTGTGGCATTTTACAATATTTTTTTTCTTAAATTCGTCGCATCGCAACCGCGGGCCTCAAAAGCTTTCTGCCTAAAATATTAAGATAAAAATAATGAAAATCCTTTTACACCCCGAGACTCGGGCGCAATTTGTTTCATTAGAAGACAAACGGAATTGTAAATGAGCATTTTTAGTTAGACGTCTTTGTAAGATTCAGAATTATTTGGGAAAATATTTTCGTTGTAAATATTTGGATAGGTATGACCAACAGTGGCGTCAGATTATTTCCTAAGACTGTCATAATAATTGCAACAGCTGCTACAAAAAATAAAACCACAAAATCGTCCCAAATTTTTATTCCCCAGCCAATTAACCCTTTCACTAACACCCATTTGTAATTAATCAAAATATTTTTTGCTTAACGTCAGACATATTTGTACCAATTATAATTGTTAATGGGCGTTGATGACCGCTCACCAGCGACGCACCCCTTTGCTAGACAAACACCACCACACGCCGCAGGGGGCGAAATTAACCGGTATACAAGAAGCCAATAAAAACGTAATTGTGTTTCACGCCTTATATACCGTTTCCAATGCTTTCGAGCCGGTGTAAGCCGATTAGCGTCTATGTCTCAACGTAACAAGATTATCTAGAGCGCGATGTTGGCCGCTTTTCTCGTGTTCAGTTCAATTATTCATAATAAAATCAATTTATATGATATTGTGGAAGTACGTTGTTGTAAAATAGAAGTAATTTTTTTGTATAAATATACTTAAGTTATATATTTTATGCAAATGAATGAGCAGACAACGAGGCCCTTGGCAAGTTAGAGAGCGATATCATACTAACAGCAATTTAGATTAAGTACCGAATGGCGTTGCATTAAACTAGTAACCTTGCGTTCAATGTCTCATAATGCTCAATAATTACTCTGGCTGCAAGGACACAGTACTTGCACAATAAAAAAAAAACAATTCCTTTCTCATCCAGTCTTAAAAGGTTCGGCAGTAACATAAGGGATTATGTCAGCTTAATTATAACGCCTGGATGGTCATTGTAAATGAATATAGTGAACAACTCTTTGCACTGAATCACAAGAATGATTCACTCTTCAGTACCAAACGGCTGTTTACTCCGGCCGTCAATTTCGTATGACAAATTAGTAACATTGTCATTACACGAACGTTGTGAGATGGATGCAATCTGGGTGATGATTGATGCGGGCCCTTGGGCCTGAATTAGTAATTCTTGCTTTCGAGACCACGAATTTTAATTAACTAAATTATGAGACGAGCCGCTGGACTGATTAGGCCTCAACTGCTTATGAACAGCAAATTCGAGCATTTCGAATCACAATTCTCATTCGCACTGAACTGAGTTCATATTGAGACGTGGTTTCAATGTTGTCATTAAGACCAGCAATAAAACAAGGACAGGTGGAGGATGATATAATTAGAGACTGCATGATTGTTGCAACCGATTATAGACTTAAGTAAGTGTACAATTAGCTTAAAATAAAAATGCACGCCAGCATGATATTAAAAAACGATGATTACCTACTTCGCGCGTAACAGGAATATTTCCAAAGAAAACACTTTTTTTAACACCAGACTGTTTACGCCATACAGAAATTGCACACGTGGACGCTAAGACGACGTAAAAGTTGAAAGCAATTTAGCTTCAGTTCACATACAGTCGGGGGTCTCGCCTCGAGCGGTCGCCATGGAGACGCGCCGGGTTTTACTGCATGATTGTATTGGAAAACGCGGTACAAAATGCCGCATTTATCAGTGGAACGGTAAATTTAAATTTTACTATGTATTTATAAGAAATGTTTGATTTTATCTGAAGACAAAGACACCCAAGGCCGTGATGTAGAAAAATGACAAATTACAAAAAAAAAATACCTTTCAATTTAGGAGAGAATTTGACTAAAATAAATAAGGTATTATAAAGCTCAAGGCTAAAATAGTTTTATAAGTACCACAGTAATTGTAGACATTTATTCAACAATTAACACGTATAGGAATATGGGAAATCCCGATGCCAATAGCTACAATCGGCATATAATGTAAATTATAGTACAGTACGAAGTGCGACTCACGGGAGTGATTAAATTATGACGCGTTTCCAGCACGGTGGACAATATCTTGTGGTGACTAGTAACTGTACCGAGTTAAGTTGGTATTACTAATATTGCGGTTAAAACAAATACGTGTTTTTTTTAATTATTTTACGCATGCTAAAAACCTGATTAAATCGAAAATATAGTCTTTTACCTACATAATAAGTGCGGATGTGCGCGCTGAAAACACGCGTTATCCAAACGTATAAAACACCGCGCTGTCTGCATAGCCTTTAACATATTTCCTACGTATTTTCCCTGTACTTTTCATCAACCTACAAAATAGCTATCGAAGATAAAAGTCTGCCTGAACCCTCTTGCCTATAAACATAAAAAACACACACTACAGTCGCATATTGCGTACATAGTACATACATATTCCAGTACTTGTTACCTCTGCGAATGCCTAAACCACGAGTATTGATCTTATTACGTTCAGACTCGGGGAAAAATGTGAGTCAATCGGTTGTTTATCTGTCACTTATACATATACTATGACCTAATGTATTATTTGTCATGACGTTCTAATAGGTATTTCCTTGTAGATAAGGTTGTCCAGAAATTGAAAAAAAGCACACCCAAATTGCAATGGATCAATCTATAAATTCACATAGTTTTTATGGCTATACAGAAGTTATTCACTTGTATAGTCATATTTATTTTGGAATTCTAAAGGTTTTTTTTAACCTGATACGGAAAAATAATTAAAACTATGTAGTCCTAGTATGATTTCGATGAATTCCAAACATTGCGTCCCTCGCCGGTCGCTAGAACTATGCCGGCCTGTTTTACATAGTAGCTATCATTAGAGCAGATATTTGAATGATAATCAAATAAGTTTCATAATAATTTCTCCTTAGTGGCATCATTTATTTACTTGTATGTAACTGGCTATTTACATAATTGATACGCTAATGACTAAATATTAACTCCGACGCTTGTGTTTCGTTAACAAAGTACATTTAAAGTAGTAAATACATTTTAATTATCAAACTCCAACTCTTGTTTAGTTTTAAATCAACATGTTAACTTTTTCTGACGACAGACTAGCCCGAATCTTGTCCAAACAGAATGCCTTTCAGACTAATATACTTTAATAAAATGCACAGAGATTTCTACATTGTTGCGGCACTACACGTATCGATTTATAATTGCCGCTGACCCTGCCGGTCAGGTCGGGAGATACGGTGCAGCGTCCGCCGAGATTTCCTCTAGTTTATGAATTAAAAATGTTCAAAAGAAACGCAAAAGGTGTTTCCAGAGACTCGCTAAGCTTCCATAAAAGTATGCTCATATCAATAATATTTTACCAATGCCCTTTTCAGCGCATTAGGTACGACTATTAGGGACCGTTCAAGTATTACGTAGCGCAATTTTTGAAGATTTTTGACACCCCCCACCCCACCATGTAACACGCAGTAACATTTCCCTGTACGCCCTGCCTCCAAAAGTTATGTAACTCTAAAGTTAAATTTTTTTTCTAATTCACAATTATTTTACGCAAAATACCGGAAAGTCGCTAAAATACCTTTGTTATTGTTTTAAAATAAAAAAAAACAATG
This sequence comes from Manduca sexta, assembly GCF_014839805.1. Classification (NCBI taxonomy): domain Eukaryota; kingdom Metazoa; phylum Arthropoda; class Insecta; order Lepidoptera; family Sphingidae; genus Manduca; species Manduca sexta. Next base: position 15,547 of record NW_023593961.1, read on the forward strand.
TTACATAACGCTTTCTACGAAAGCCCCCTCCCGCCCCTGTAACGCATCGTAACGTTTTAGAGGACCCCCCCTCCTTCCCAAATTGCGTTACGTAATACTTGAGCGGCCCTTAGCCGAAGAGCGTCCACATTGTGACCTATCTCCATTAGATGTAGTGGACGTCAATCCTGGCTAACAGGAGTTGCATTGGCGAGTGCGAAGGAGTCTCTAGTTTGGAGCATTGCTATACGGCATAGTTTACGAATATATAATTTTATTGTAACAATATTACGAACGTTTGTGAGTGCAATAAAATTGAAAGGAATTTTAGTGACCGAACGAGTTCTACCAGCGTGATACATACGCGAAAATATGCCTAAACTAATATTATTGCGGAAATCATTTGTGTGTTTGTTTGTTACGGGAAATCTCTTTGAATACTACAATGCAAACAATTCTTGCGACAGCAGACATCTTCATTGTCCTCGAGTAACACAGGTTACATCTAATCCTAGATTCGTGCAGCCAAGTAAAATCTATTAGCTAAATTTACTAGGATCATTTTCTCATTGTGTTGCTAAATGAAACCACATACTGGTCTTGTTAAAAATAACACTACAATAAGTTACTTGAACCGTAAATGTAAAATTAAAAATAGTGTAAGTTTTAATCAAATAATAATTATCAATAAAAATTATATTTAATTTAACACGCTCTAATGCCGCTAATACTATTGTAAGGGTATTCGTCGTCGCGGCAACATCACACTTCCAATCAGAAACACACTCACGCACACATCATATTCGCAGTAAACTACAAAACGATGAAAAAATTTGAAATATAAAACCGGGATTTTTGATGATAATATTTGTTATTCATGATTGATTTTTCGCACGTTAGTGGAGGAAAGGACTAACTATTTTTAAGTTTCATTTAGTAACCCAATCTCTTATCTCGAAATGACTGTATAATTAGGATTTGAACCAAACAACGTATTACGCTCATATGTGCATTTATAGGGCTGTTCAAACGGCACACATGCGTAAACGTTTCAAATATCTGTCCAAACATCAATTACATACGTTTGTTCAAAGGGGGATAAGTCGCCAGCATTCGAAAATACGTTGATATGATGATGACACAATAGTAGTAACGTTACTGGGGTAAAGGAATGTGTATAGTGTAAAGATCGATTCATTTATCCTGTGCGCGTGCGCTGCAGACACGGCGGGCGTTTATGTTAGCGTTCTATAAATAAATGTGGATACATATTAACAATACTACATTCGTACGAACAAAAAAATCTATATATAAAAAGGCGAAATACCACCGACTCACTACTCTTGAAAACGTAGCCTATTAAGTTCAAATGCAAGGTTACGCGGTCTTGGTAATGATATATTTGAATATCAGTTATAGTTATCACAGCTTTACTCCGTCCTTAGATAAAAAACGTTTATGAATAAGGGGGATAAGGTTTTGTTTTGCTTGCTCTGATGTTAAAGACTAAACATGACATAAAACACTGATCTTAAAGCAATTATCCTGCAAAAAACTACGTATAAATAGGTTTTATTAGTATGAAGGTCAAGGCAGACTAATGGAAAAATTCCCAAACATTCGTCCTGTTTTCAGCCGTCACGGAGCACCCAGCAGCGCAGGTGGGACGCTGAAAAGTCCCATATTGCGTCTGGCCTGCTAATATTGGCGCGGCATTATAAAAAGATGTCTGCGATGAAAAAGCACCATATATCATGAGCCAAGCGGATAGCGAGTGAATGAATGATCGTCGCTCGAGGGAACACTGATATTGTATTTTTTTGTAGTAGACTTTTCATTCTAGTTCCTATATTCGATAAATATTTGACAACACTAAGCATTCACGTCGTTTTCAATAAACAATAAATGTTCTGATTGGTCCATTTTTGCGAAGGATCGAAAAAGCGATTGGTATCGATTATTGAAAATGATGTTATAATCGATTCGTCTGAGCTCTAGACTTTGTTTTGCCTACTTTTTCCATTCCACTTCTAATTTATGAAGTATCTGGTAACACTTACGGACATTCGCAAGTATTTTCTTTTTATAATTATTTCTACACAGTCATTCACTGAAAGATAGGAGCAAGGGCGTCTTCAAATTAGCCGCACAGCTGGTGCACAGTGCGCCCGCGACAAAATAATCCATATAAAAAAGACACGCGCGACTGCCGCGCTGCACTTAGCGACAAATTGAAGGAGCTCTTAAGTCTATTCTTTTAGTGACGTTTGTGTTGTAGCAATTCTTAAGGACTTACAAAGCAGCTGCTACCGCGCGGCTAATTTGAAGGCGCCCTTACAAACATTATGACAAATACACATGCTCTATGACATTTTGTAACTGAATACAGAATTTCAATAATCAAGCCCTAATCGTACCCGGGCCTTGAATACAGACGGAGCCGCGAACGAAAGTTTGCTATGTGTAATGATAGTTTATTTCTAATTAAGTATTTAGTCTGTACAAGCCGGTGGATACGAGGCCCCGTTTTATATTATAAATCACAAAC
>NW_023593962.1:0-2950 GCF_014839805.1 Manduca sexta
GTCTTTCGAGAGACACGAAAGAATACCTATTGGGTTTTTTGTTATTTCCTCCCCTTGTACAAATTCTTAGAAACTTATACCAGCCCCAAGTTCAGAATTTTGTTGGTGTAGTATATCGCCTAATAACGGTGATCATTAATTCACGAAATAGCCGGCATTTTACTAAAAATTGGTAAATGACGTCAATAGATACCGTTTCGGCTAACAAGCTCGCCCGTCGGCGATTGTACAACGATCTTATTGTTTAACATCTGAACATTTCTATAGCATAACAATGTTTCAATATAACGCATTGTCATTGATTGAACCGATCTGTGGGTTGGCAGTGTACAGCGTGTCCAAAATATACAGTCTAGTATTTATTTTGTGTTGATTGATAGTTATAAAAAACAGATAAAATAATCTTAAAATAAATTTTATGTAATGAGTGTTTACTTTGTTTATCGATGGAAAAAATAAAATAGTCTTTATTTAAATACTGTTAAATATTTGTTATAAGTAAGAAAACACGCACTAACCTCTTGAAAATTGCTAGTCTCAATCAACAAAAGTTAAAACTCATCTGTTCCCTATCTCCTAATGTATTAGTTGAATGTATATAATCAAGTTTTATGAAGGTATTATACGTACAAAGTATTTTCGTTAGTTTGCCTCGCTCAAGAGTACCTGAGCTTCAGTATAAATCGTCCGTATAAATTTGACACAGAATCCCGAGAAGAGATAGTGCTGTTTACGTATATCATTAGTTTTATATTCATCATTAATATTAAATGTGAACAGGACTGCGTCATCGTGTTATATTTAACTAACAGAACGCCCTGATCACGTACGCATGACTTTCATCGATTCATATTAAAATTCATTGTACCCTGTGATGTTTTTCTCTTGTATGATAAGCGCTGCACCATTGCATATGTATGGTGGCGAAAAAAGTTGTTTTCTTAGTCTGCGAGATTTTATTTATAGATGCCTCTCGATCGCGGCTTTGTTTGCGGTTTACCACCAGAAACATGTTATGTTTAAAACATGTATTTTATACCAACACCCGTTAGGTTGAGAAAAATTCGAGCGGAAGTAGTCGCAGAAGCAACTTGCAGGACGGGCTCGACTCGACGCCATCCAAACTGTTGTGAGTCATTCGAATAAAATAATCGATTGGATCGTAATTGTTATCACAAATTTATCTTGTGTTTATTCGTAATTTACCACGTGTTTTTTCTGTAGAGAGCATTAGATTTACGTGCCTCTTGCATTTATAAACAAAATATGTTTTAAAACCTTCGATCATTATTGGTTAGTCATTAAGAAGTAAATAGTGACCATTTGTATCAACAATTTCTTTTACATCCAAAACATTTCCTATCATCCCAAGAATGTTAAAAAGAATGATAAAATTCCACGTTAAAATTCACCCCATAAATAACTGTCGCAGATAGCGCACAGACAGACGGACACGCGTACATTTCCGTTTTAACTATATAGAGAACATAAATCTTTAAGCAATGAGCGGGAGGAGCGATGCAAAAAGCTGCTTAAATTACAAAAAAGACCCACACGAGTATGTCTTCATGCAACATAAGTATAGCGCTGCGTCGAGTTGGAACAAAAAGCGGTTTGCTAGGTGCATATCTCGGAACGTCTCGCATTGTAGCCGACGGTTGCTTTGCCATAATTTTGCCGCACTCGCACAGTAATTCCTTTAAGCGTATTTACAGCTGGTTATCGTGTGAAATAAAAGGCATTTTAAAATTGATCTCGCTCGTTGAATGCAATTTAAAATTGGGGGGGCAACAATTGAAAATAAAAATTATAGAGCAAAACTGGATATCGGCTTGTGTATGATTGCTTTTTATTGAACGGTTTATTCGGGATTAATGGAATGGAATTTAATATGTATGAACTGTTTGGGTGACTTTCAAATTTAGGTGTTATTGGTTTTCAGGTCCTTATAAAGTTTACCTAATTGAAAAACTTGCTCATGTTCAAACTTAAATGATTGCTCAACAATTTGTGTAATTGTATATACATTTATTTCTAAAAAATATTTTAAATTATACATTTGTAAAACTTAAGTTTTGAAGAAGCGCAGGCTAGGCCATTATAATTGTCTAGAAGGAAGCGAAAGACGCGTGTAAGAATGTGCAGAGTTTTTATCTTAGTATGTATCGAGTTAGGTAATATTTTGTAACGATCGTACTTGTTTATTATTCAACTTAAAGTACTTTTTAATAAAATATTTTTATAATATAAAAATACATTTTACCGAGTACTTACTAGTTTGATTCAACATCGATAATTTGATGATTCTTATGTGCATGAACTTAATTTCTTTTTATTTTAATTATAAATCTTAAATAGAAAGTCTCAAACTAAATATATATTTTTCTATAAGTAAACATCCAAAAAACAATGAACAAAAAATATATTTTATAGGCAACATTATATTTTAGTATTTGAAGAGCATCCTGTACACGCGAGTGGAGTTATTGTGAAAGGGCGATTCAATTCAGCTTAGTTGTCTTTTTTACATAATGTTTAGATTCGTTATATTTAACAATGTAATGTAAGAAAAATATTTTACTGGGATTCTATGTCTAGATATTTATATTGCTAGACCGATGGAGTTTAAAAGGTAATATTTCTATTAGAATTTGTTTTAGAAGAATTGATAAAGTTCTACATGGTTTGGGTGGCATTTGTCAAGTAAAATTTTAATAAATATGAAAAGGGATAAATCTAATTGTAAAGATCAAATTGATTTAAAATGCTGTTATAGTGCTTATCTCGGATATGTTGTGGGAAATCTGAAGTCATGACATTCGGAGGAGGTCCAGTATAGTGGAGTAGTGACGTAAGTGAGCGGTGACTATTCGGCCAGGCTTTTCGGCGGGGCCCCCACCAATACGTTTTGTTTACAAGATCGACGCCTTCGCGCCGGCACTCCGTGGCC
>NW_023593963.1:0-18027 GCF_014839805.1 Manduca sexta
TGTTCCCTCTTTTCCTGTTTGAAGATAACATTTACCAACCAAGGTCCTTTTATATTAACCCTTGATTTTTATCTCAGAATTTTATGAATGGAATTTTTGATGTTTTATTAAGTATTGTATTTATAACAATAAAGGATATTTCTATCTCGCTGCTCTTAAATAGAAGGTCTTCGAAACAACATAAGACTTAGACGCTCTTTATTTATGCAATCAAATAAAGATGAGAGGTTAACGTTCTTCTCAAAAATACATCACAAAAAGAATAAGGAAAAGGAATAAGAGCTCATAAACTATAATATTTTTGTGCAATTCAAAAGCGCATAAAACAACCAATTATGAAACGATATGCAACCAGTTGCTTATTTTGTAGTTAATTGTACTTTCAAAATTCTAGTAGCTCAGCGGAATCGGAAATAATGGAAGAAGTGTTGTAGCAAGAGTGAACGCGGTTTAAAAGGCTCGAACTGCATTTTTTAATAGAAAAACGCGCCGACTGGCTCGACCACTATCACTCTTGTTTCCTTCATTTACGTAACACACACGCCTTGACCCTTCCCGATAGTGGTGAAATATTAAGTATCCGTAAGATAGGTTTTAGAAGTTTAATTTCAATTTTTAACCAAAGACTCGGTATTAATATCCTTAATATACCCACGATTTTTTTTATACTCTTCTTTTTTTTATTGCTTTGAATGACGAGACTAGCTTGCTGTTTGTCTGATGTTAAGCGATACAACGCCCATGATCAGTAGAAACACCATCCAACACCTTGAGTTACAAAGTATTGTTCGGTATTCCACTGCGTTGGCCATCCTGAGACAAGAGATGTTAAGTTTTATTATGTCCAGTAGTTATACTGGCTATAATGTCCTTCAAACCGGAACACAATAGTGACACACTGCTGCTTGGCGGCAGAAATAGACATTGCAGTAGTACCTACCGGTGGTGGTAAATAGACATGGCTTAGCTTTTATAACTACCTACCTTCTCCAGACCATTTATCAGAGCATCGTATGCATACATGATTGGGTACAATCTAACAGATCTAAGATTATTCACCTGACAAGAATGCTAGTCAAAAATGTTCAAACCCAAATAGAATACTTACATAGCTGCGGAAATATATAAAAAGTAACAAGCAAGATATACATATAATCAGGCATACTATACGTTAACTGCGTCGCAGGCGTAGTTGTATTATGGTACAACAGCAGTGCTAAAGTCTCGGGTTCGATTCCGAAGTGGCGAAGTGGTACGTATTGGGTTTGTCCTACTTAGTATACGCCCGGATATAATAGGCTCGTCCCTATCGTATTATCATGGGACGAAATACGCATGGCGGAAAATGCATCATTTACGCGTCTGCCTACACCTTCGACGATGCAAGGCATGAGTGAGTGTACTATTGGTTAACTAAATTGAGAGTTAATTGTTAACTTTTACTTTGACATCCGCATTTTCAACAACTAAATGACTGCAATCGCTTTTGATTAAACATGTGCGGATGTCATTAAATTAACATATATGCCATTTTGTATGCATTCCGTTTTCTTTTCCTAGTGATTGTCACCAAGATTAGCTGAGTTGTATAGCCATGACACAATCACATACATTAGAAATATGTTTTTAAAGGCTACCTACTCTTTCTCCAAGGGTTTAAAACTTACATAAAAGTAAATGTATTTACAATCTTTCCATTTACGTCAGTGGAAATGAAATTTAAGTTGCAAATTGTTAATAATATTGTTTGACAATGTTTATGTTTGAGGAAATTCTTAATTCTTATTCTTAGACAGTAAGTTATTTCCTATATTGCTTCATAAGATATAGTAACTTTAAGTTGTTTATACTACTTATAACTTATGTATTTGTAAATCTGTTTCGCCTTTAAATAAAAGGAAAAATTAACTTTATTATTTAATAATAATATAATGAACTAGAAACCACTAACATCTTCAAAATTTCGTCAAATATGTTTTACTAACTAAACAATCAGTACCGCGCCCCGTATTCTCAGCTTAAATCAGTTACAAATTACAATTTTAAAATAACTTTATCTATTTTTCAGATATCGGCGTATCTGTCTGTGACCGTGTACATAGAAGACGTGAACGACAACGTCCCGGTGTTCCTCGACACGCCGTATCATATCACTGTGGATGAGCTGACGCCTACTGGTATGTGGTTATATTCATTTGGTGCATATTAGCCAATTGGACAAGATAAAGCTAAGGTTTTCTTAAAAAGCAAATAAAGTTTATAAGTTTTCAATTTGAAATGTACACTGTTGTCTGGGAAAAGAATTATGACGGATATAAGTTTAAATATATTTGCCTATGGATAAAGAGAGAATGAGTATGTGTAATGATTTTATTATATTGTACTCGGTTGCCCTAAATCTTTCAAAATTTAAAGATAATGATATAGTCCAGGGGCTCCATTTCCCACACTCTGCCTGGAAAAGGTCACGACGTTCTGCATGTAAATGATATTCATAAAGTACAACTATAAACACTCCTCACTATCTTTACCAGGTTTGACAATCTTCAGAGGCATCCGGGCATTCGATCGGGATAAGCCAAACACTCCCAACTCAGATGTCCAGTACAGCATCATATCAGGAGATGAAGAGGGGCATTTCGCGCTGGAAAGTTCCCACAAACCAGCTCTGCTGTTAAGGAAGCCGCTGGACTATGACGATGGGGATAAAGAGTTTAGGCTTGGGATTATGGCTTCGGTAAGTTATATTTTAAGATGGAATATATTGTCATTAAAAGGGAACTTCAAAAAGTGTTGGTAATCGTAATTCATGTCAGTAATCAGTTTCGAAACTAAATAACTATTGTTTTGCTTATTTATTTATTAGTTTTATAAGTTACACATATATTATAGTTATAGTATATGTAATTGTAAACTCCGCCCGTAAGCAATCATAGCATGAGCCACAATGGTTAAATAAATGCCTAGTACTTATTGTATCAATTATATGCAAACAGTGTATAAAATTATGTATAACACAAAAATAACCTTTTATGTAACTTAATGAGATAGAATACTTTGAAAAGGTATAATATATTAATATATTATTTTAAAAATATAAATATAATACAACATAAGAGAAAGCTACCACTTATAAATTAATAGTATACGCATCTAGTTATTAATTAATCTAACAATTAATCACTGTTTGAATGCTCTATTTATTTATTACAGCTATTATGTATATTGCATGAATTTGTAACGCAACAAATTGGCAAATAACATATGTTTTAAACAGCTCGTAAATCAGTCGTTACGGTTCAATAATAATGAAAGTAAATTCGCCATGCAATAAGTATTATTGATATTATCCTTACATAATATAAAACCAAGTCCCGTGCCGCATTTGTCTATGTCTGAACGCGATAAACTCAAAACTACTGAACGGATTTCGATGAAATTTGATATGGAAATAATTTGAGACCATGGGAAGGACATAGAACTTTTATTCCGGGAAAATGGTTGACGCGTGCTAGGCCGCGACCAAGACAGTATTGAATAAGTTGATTTAAAGAGCTATAAGTACCTGATCTGACTTCTGACTACATTGTGAGATCGACGCTGCACAATATTTAATGATACCACATAATAAACATATAATAATATAATATAAAAATATCAAGCCCTGTATTATATACAGCCCCACTGTTGGGCACGGGCCTCTTCTACTACTGAGAGGGATAAACATATCGCAACAGAAATTTTATAACGTAATAACTATATATCTGACCGTTTCTAACATTGTTTTACTAACCGTAAGCTGCACGTATAAATTATTCCATAGTGCCTATATATTGTATTTTTATCCTGGGAGCGGACTTTTAATGCAGGCGAAGTCGCGGGCAAAAGTTATTCCTTCACGTAAACTGTTTGATGAATGTATTATTAAAGAATTTATAAATATAACAGAAACAAATTATAAGTTTCAGAGTAATATTCCCATTCAAACATTATCAATGTTCTCAGAAACACTCCAGTTAATTTATATTGTTTACAATTCAAATTATATTGACGAATTATTCGCCTATAATGGAAATGGGATGGAATAATAATACGTCAATCTTTGGAAACCGCCTACAATATTTTAGTTTTTATTTAGGGAGTGCAATTGGGCGTCAAGATAGAGTGCTGATTGACGATTGATGTTTATCACTCGACAGTTGACATTATTATGATGGCATTTTTTATCAATTATCATTTTATCCAAAGAAAGTCAACTGAACTGGACTTGATAAAAGTACAAAGAATAGTATAAAGTAACTTAAAGGTATTCATCCAAATTAGTTCTTTAGCGGTTATAAGGGTTGTAGCGGTTTGGATAAACAGCGGCTGACCGCCGAACAAGGCTTGCTATTATAATTATTTCTGTCTATGTGTACGATGGATACAACGTGAAAATATTTTGATCATCTACCTTCCTGATCTATTTATAAACATAAAGCCAAAATACATAACTCCGTAAATAGTTACCTACATGATATAACCAAAGTAACATTTCAGAATTCCTCTATGCTGGAATCCGTGACACGGCGTTGGAATCTTAATAGAAATTTCACTGTTAGTTAGTTTAAGAGCCTAACTAAATCGACAGTCTTCATCACGCTGACACTAAGTTAGATAGTTTAGTTTCAAAGTCTGGAGGTTAATTATAACATTATCTTCATCATTTGCAAACAGTGTTACGTTTATGGGTAGAATGTGTATTACTTTATTCGTGATCATTGTTTGTGACATTTTAAATTTTAAAACAAGCAAGTACGTCATGTGGTGAAATGTTATTCTGATTTCCCTGAACATTCATATTGCCGTAAGAGGCTTGAGTAGGGTGCAGATTTTTTTTAAAGTAATATTACAAATTTAATACAAAGATTGCGTGGTTTTATTTTTAAACTCCTAGTGATCTGGCCGATAACACTTTGCAATAGTAAAACTGAACTTTACAGTTTTCTGTGAAATAGCCGGTCGACTTCGACTAGTATCCTCGAAGGTGTTGGCAGATGCGCAACTTTCCGCAATGTGCATTTCATTCCATGATGAAATAGGGGGCGAGCCCTTCACCATATTGGGCAACAAATTCCGAGCTGGTACTGACTATAAAAAAAACAATATTACTTTACCAGACCCAGGGATGGAACTCAAGACCTCAGCTCTTCAGTCGTACCATAATACCACCATCGAGGCAGTAAAAATATCAGTACCTTTTAATAAAATTATTTTCCAGGACCGCGGCTCTCCACCACGTAGCTCCAACACCACCGTCCACATCGTAGTTCAAGACAACGATGACTTGCCACCGAAGTTCACTCTAGATGTTTACAGGACACAAATACCGGAGTTTTATCCCTTGCTGGTAATCTTCTGTTTACCAATTTCTAACTTTGACTTTAATTTTATAGTCCACTTTGCATTAGAATTTAATAAGCGTTGAACCTGTTTCATATCTAATACTGAAGCAGAAGTTAAAGATAATTGTCCGTCCGTTGCATGTATATCTAATAACCACACCGACAAAGTTCATAGTGTACTTATTTTTAAATTTTTAATTACAATTCCAGGGGAAACGTATTCATAGGGAGTTGCTATTTCCGGAGCCAATTCGAGCATTTGACCAGGACATAGGCGTACAGGCTGCAGTACGGTACGAGCTTTTATCAGGGAACGAAAGAAGACTCTTTGCTTTAGATTCTCATAATGGATCTTTATTTATGGAGAAAGACATAGATCTTGAAGCCGAGACCGGATTACCGGGTGAGATTTTATTCAAATCCTATTTACTTGACAAAATTTACATATTTCTATATTAATATACCACAAATTGGTGAACTATGTTTTATAAAGATCTATTCTTCTTCGTTAATTATATTGTATGTTTAGAGAATATGAGATCTCAGATGCCAGATAAAAGTAAAAATTCAATCTATTTTATTCGTAGGAAACACGTTCGTACTACAAATTCAAGCATCACAAGTGGACAATCCGTTGAAGGCTGCTCAAGCGAGGGTTGAGATAGAAATACTAGACCTTAACGACAACCTGCCCGAATTTGAAGTGGACTTTTACAACATCAGCATAGTGGAGAATCTGCCAAATGGTTTGTTAAATACTTTAATCACCACTTTGATCTAACGTTGAAGGTTTATAAATCCAAATATTTTTGAACGGAAATAAATTGGTTATTTTGTACTACGTGTGTTTATCTGGGTAGGTATTATAGGACTGAACATCTGTGTTATGTTGTGAAATTCCAAAATATAGCGTATTTCGTAAGCCACAAATCACATCAACACAAATCCTGACCGGTGTTGCTTCTACAATAATATACCTATCTACTTTTGTGGCGTAGTTGTAATGCGTACGCGGTACGAGTATGACTAGCGCGTTATGGTCCTGGGTTCGGTTGGACCCAAAATAAGTATGACTGGGTTTTCCATCTTAAAAATTCTCACTTACAGCCCAGAGTTAGAAAGTGGACGATGTGATGCCCCGAATGGGACTAAACAGTCGTGCGCCTGACTGCTTTCCGGTAATGTCGAATTTCTGTCTGATTTGACCATGAGAACGGAGGAATAGAGAGTGTCTCTGTGTATTACGCACACACTTGTGCACTACAGTATTATATCCTGTGTACCTGGCTTCGTTGAGATTGGCCGCCGTGGCCGAAATTCGGCTACGTGGGATCAAATATACGTTGAGATAAATTATCTGCTCGTTCTCACATCTATCTCTGTAACTTCCACGTAATAAATCATTAGAGATTCTCTAATGCATAGAAGTTACATAAAATAGATGAAGGTGGGAAAAAGAACCTTGATGGAAGTAACTCGATAACCGGGCAACTAATTAAATTGAAAATGTCGAAGAGTTATTAATTTTATATCACGCCTTGACATATAACACGGTCAGTGAGATCTATTATGTGAATCATTATTGAAAAATATTGGTTTCAAAACACGTAGAATTAAACAAAAAATACTTATCATCTCAATTTTCATACACGTAGATCTATAAGCAAAAATTAAAGTAATCAGACATTACCAATGGTTACAGAATGAATTGCGGGCCATTAAAATATATTATCTTTAAATAGCTATTTCTAAATAAGAACAACAAAAATTTACTAAGAAATGTCGAGGCATACTATAAAGTATGTCTTTGCCTATCGAAGGAAAATGCATAGATTTATGTTTACGAAATGAAGACTTAATTATATGGGTTTGGCATCTTCTAGGTTTCAGCGTTCTTCAAGTAATGGCGACAGATAAAGACCAAGGCGAAAATGGAGAGTTCACTTATCAACTCAATGATCAAGAAGGCGCTTTCTATAGATCCTAGAACGGGTTGGCTAACTGTTAGAAATCAGGTATATTTTAAATTATTATAACAAATTCTAAATCGAATAATTATAATTGAAATAATATTTGCAAAATATGCGTTCGGGTTTTGATCTATCTTTCCACCATTGTTAAATATTTTTTAAATAAGAAATTATTATGATCTACTTACACTTAACAATTAACTTTTTTTAAGATTTTATTACTTTTCAGTCAGTCTTAGACAGAGAAGTCCACTCATCAATAAGAATGAAAGTATTCGCGAAAGAGAAAAATCCAAGCATAGTTGGAACCTTTTTAGATAAGCAGCGAGTCGCAAAATGGCGTCGGCAACCCACTACAACTAGAACACCAGTATCAAAGAACAAAACAACATACGTATTCCCAGACAAACTTGGTCCTAAAAAAGAAAACATAGAATATCTTGAAGATGAACTCATGTCTTATGTTAAAGTCGAAGTAACGTTACTAGATGCCAATGACAACAATCCAACATTCGTGCCGAGTAACTTATACGAATTTACAATAAAATCAAATGCTAAGGTTGGGTCTTTTATTGGTAAAGTGAAGGCTGTTGATCCTGATTTGGGGAGGAATGGTATGGTGCTGTATGATTTACAAAGAACTAGTAATTTAACAATTACGTCGCCTTTCCAAGTAGACGCTGAGAGTGGCACTGTCAGTGTGGCTGAATCACCAATTGTTGAAGGGAGACATGCGCTATTTGTAGAAGCTTCGGATCAACCAGCTAATCCTAGTGAAAGGAGATATTCTTTGGCAGTTGTCACAATTGATGTTACGAGAGCAACAAAAGGTATTACAATTATTGTTTACAATATTTCTTCCAAGATTGCTTCCAATTTTTACTGAATTTCTTTTGACTAAAAAGAGCTCCCTAATGGCGAACAAACGTCAAGGCATAATGAGGAAGCTGAGCCATCATTCTGTTTGACATTGTGTTAACCGTAGAATCTCCTCAAATTAATGAATAAACGGAAAACGAAAGTAACATTTTAATGAGATAAAATAAAAAAAACATGTTCATATTTGTAACTTTCATTGGTTTTAAACTATTATTATTTCCAGGTAACAAACCAGACAGACCTGACTTCATTGGAGCTCCATACGAGTTCTGGGTTGGGTCAAATGTTGTGCATTGGTACTAGCGTTGGTCAAATTCGTGTCAGTGATGCACTCGATAGAAGTGAGATATCATATGACTTGCTACATGGATATGAAGAAGGAGGTATGTATATTGTGTATGCGCAAAACAAGAATTTTTTATCAATAAAAAAATTCTAAAAGTGGTAATTACCGAACATATTTCCACCGACTGTATAAATAACCTTGATACACATACTGCAACTAACATGTAAAATTTCAAACTAAACTCGCCCACATCTTCAATAAGCCCACTGATCACACAATGCGTGGATACAAAAATATGACCCACAAAAAGAATATTAGATAAACTAAAGCGTGCGTGATCTGAATCAAATGGAATACTTAAATTATATTCTAAGGATACTTAAAATGATATTAATGTAACGCTTAAGCTAACCTTGATCTCTTAGATACTTTGAAACCATTTTAGCTGTAATACATTTTGAATATCTTATATTTTACAGTGGTAATATTGGGATAGATCTACAAATAAAAGTACGTGGGTTATAAATAAAATGTGGATGACTAAATAACCTTTAAATATAAAAATATTTAGTAGCACATAACAGACTTTTAATTCGGCATCATTTAGTTTCAATCGCATATTACTTGTCATCCAGGAGCCTCGTTAGTAAAACCCTTTATTATGGGATCATAAGTTAATGAATGACGTAAATTATGAAAAACTATTGAAGCCTAAATATTATTGAATTATAATGTTTCGGTTATCTTTTGCCGCAGTACCGTTCGCAGTAGAAGAGAGATCTGGAGTGATCACTGTAATCGACGAGCTCAGTAAGTACGACCGGCCGATGTACGACTTCGAAGCTGTCGCTATGAGGGAAAACACCAACATCACAGTCACTACAAACGCCACTGTCCATGTTGTAGATGTTAATGATGAGAGAGGAGTTCTGTTGAGGTACTTATAAATTAATTTTGTATATACGATTATAATTTCGTACTTATTTATTGGGTGTGTGAATGCTATGTTTATCTTATTTCTCGCGATAATGTTATGAATTGACGTCATATTGCGAGATCTTAATAAAATATCTTCAAACATTCCATTTTGTTTCAGAGGAGCTCATTCTCCAATAGTATTCCATGTTAAAGAAAATATAGCAGGAGCGACTGTAGGACAAATATTCCAACTAAACATAAGTTCTATATCAAACAACAGTTCCAGTAATATCAGATTTTTAATAGCCAACCAGCAGGACGTGACGGATGATATTGCTATAGGTATAGATATGTCTTTGTTGAAAGAACTTTACTAATATTAATTAATACCAATTGCAAATTTTCTATACAAATAAATCAATTTTCTAGTATTATTAATCAAAACCGAAGCTATCATACGTTTTGAACTATAATATTACGTAAATTTAAAAATACATCAATATTTTTTTTAGGCCAAGACGGTACGATCTATGCCCAAAACCTTTAGACAGAGAAACTAGAGACACATATAGAATGACAGTAATAGCGGAATTCAACAAGGGTGCCATATCCGGCGCTGGCATTTACCAAGTTACAATTTATGTTGATGATGATAATGATAACCCGCCAGTATTCGACTCCACTGCGTATGAAGGATTTATTAAAGAAAACTCGAAAAGAGGGACACAAGTTGATATGACAAATAAAATAATAGCTAAAGATGCAGATGAAGGACAAAACGCTTTATTTGCATATACAATAATTGGAGAAGGTCGAGAATTATTTGAAGTAGATGAGAATACTGGTGTTGTTACGTTTGTTGGCGATAATTTAGATCGAGAAGAAAAAAGTACATACGTACTTAAAATAGTAGCTAGAGATAGAGGAGGTTTGAGTTCTGAAGCACAACTTACTATAACTATAGTCGATGAAAATGATAACGTGCCGAAATTTAATGAAATCATTATTCCTCTGGGTGAAAATGTAGAATTAATTGAAGCCGATGAAAACAATTATGTGAAAATATACCACGAGAAAAATCCGAATGAGACATCTGGTGAAGCTAAAGCTAAAGCTTTACCCAAAAATAAGTTTGCTTTAGACGTGGAAAATCTAGGTCCATTATTTATGGTTCCCGAAAATGTTGCCATAGGATCTACTATATTGAAACTTAACGCTATTGATAAAGATAGTGGTGTGAATGGCCAGCTAAGATACGATTTTGTATCTGAAGTTTACACCCCACCAAACGCTTTGCCATCAAATGCTGTTTTAGAAAAGAAATACTTTGTAATAAATGAAAGACACGGTAATGTGATTGTAGCAAGGTCATTGCCCCCAGAATCGGAGTTTAGACTTAATATAACGGTTTTAGATGGAGGAGATCTAAGTGATAATATATCGATACGAGTTTACGTAAAAGATGTTAACGATCACTTCCCTATGTTCAAAAAATCATGGTATAATTTCAATGTCGAGGAGGCACAGTATACCAGAAGAGTTCTAGGAAAGGTCGATGCCACAGACGCTGATTTTGGTCAAAACGCAAATTTAACTTACTTTTTGCAACCCACTAGTGAAGATTTGCCTTTCGAGATATCTCCTTTAAGTGGAGTCCTTAGTGTTAACGGAGAATTAGATAGAGAAAAGGAGGATAAATATATTTTTACCGTCGTGGCCAGAGATAATGGTCAAGAGAAGAAATTGTCATCTTCTGTCAGCGTAGAAGTTCAGGTCTTAGACATAAACGACAATGCTCCAAAATTCTTGGTTTTGATGAAATTCTCGAATGGAAACATCCAGAAGCTGATGAGCTATCCAATCACAACTTTGAATCAGTCATGATGATACCGGTATATAAAGCAACTTTGGAAGAAAATGCGCCAATTGGCACGACTGTTACTAGAGTATACGCAAACGATTCTGACCTTTGTTGGTAATGGCAATGGATTGATTTTATACAGTCTTCCTCAAAGGAAAAACCAAATAAATCTTTTCGCTATTGACTCTAAGGAGGGTATAATCACTACTACCGGACGTTTAGATTATGAAACTCAGACAGTACACAATGTTACAATAGTAGCATCAGATTTAGGATCACCCAGTTTGAGCTCAACAGCTATATTAATGTTGACAGTCACTGATGTGCCAGATGAACAAGAAGTTTCTGACAAACCAGTATTCATATCCCGGTACTACGAATTGGAGATTGAAGAAAACGTCAATACACCTGTAGAACTAGTAACATTGAATTTGACAGAATATTACGAGAATTTCAAAATGAAATATTACATATTCAATGATAATGATCCTGACATAAAAAGAACGTTTGTAATAGATCCGAGAAACGGTACGTTATATTTAGTAAGAAGCCCAGATAGGGAGGTGAGGGACGTGTATGAAGTCGTAGTACGTGCTGAGCGGCAAAAGATTAGCCGCGAACTTCCCCATATGATATATCCGGTAGCTGATGATGTTTTGGAAGGAATGACGAAGTATGACGTCAAGATCATTGTAAGGATTAAGGATATAAATGACAATGCGCCCAAATTCACAAATGGCAATCGTCCGTTAGTGACTGCTATACCCACCACTGCGCCATTTGGGTATCAAGTTATGCAGTTAGTGGTAAGTTATTCATCTCACTAAAGTAGGTATATGTATATGCTTTGTAATAAATTGGGAATATTTTATTTCATTTTACTAATACTATACATGTGAAAGTTTGTCAGATTTAGATGGACACACAGAGAGGCTCTGCCATTATTTTGATTTTATGTCACATCTTTTATAGATTTTTTTTTACACAGACGGCTCCGATTTTCCAAAAGTGGCGCTTTTGAACTATTATAGTGATTTAGGGACTTTTGTAGCGCGAAAGGCTTTACGCAGACGAAGCCGCGAGCAACACCTAGTTGAATATTAAACCTATTTTTATATTCTACAGTGCCACAGACGCAGACATTGGTATCAACGCAGACATCCGCTATCAGATTATCAACGAGCAAGCTCCACGTTTTGCTATAGACCCGGTGTCAGGGCAGGTGAGAGTGGTGTCGGCGCTAGCCAGAGACGCTGGGAGAGTTTTCGGATTTGATGTTAAAGCGACAGATAAAAAAGGCGCTGATGACGGCAAATCAGCTATTGCGAATGTTTTTGTAAGTATACTTTAACTATGATCAAGCAGATTTGGTAGTAGTAGGCAGAGAAAACTAAATATCTAAAACATTTGTGCTTAGTATTCCTTAATCATAAATTTAATTAAACAAACTTTTTTCCTGAAAATTAAACATTTTTAAATTACTCGAAATAGCAATCCATTAAGCGTACCATCCTAGAACCAGAAAACTAAGTATTATAATATCAAACCACTTTTCAATTATATCAATTGTTTTCGGTGTAACAGACAATATAGAACAAAGGAATTATTAAGTTACTTTTGTATTTAATTTACCTTTGAAAATAGACATGTCATAGCAATTAATTTTAAATTCCTCAGGTTTATGTACTAGACGAAAACAAGCAACTGGTTCTAGTTGTGGGAGCGAAACCAATGGAAGTTGAAAGGGAAATAGAAAATATCACTCGTTCGCTTTCTGGTATGACTGGGTTCGACATCAGGGTGAGAAGACTGGAGGCTAACACAAAAGCTACCATGGATGGTCAAGCGTGAGTAACTAAATAAAAAGAATATAAACGTGAGCTAGATGTCCTCGTATGAAAATGTACTGTACTCTTATGTACAGTTATGTATGTAGACTAGTAACTAAAATAACCTAATCAAGGCGCTACTCCTAAAACGGCGCTAAGCGTATTTTTAAAAGCTATCCATTTATATTTTAAAACATATTGCATAAGAAATAAACATTATATTTCTTCAATGTGTTGTTTTTGGTTGTTTTAATTTTTTATCAAGTGGAAATTGTTTCATAATGAATTTTCACCAAAATAGTTATATCCTTGTATCTTCTTGTATACTATTAGATAAATTATAATTTAATATGGAATATCTTGGTAGTCTAATATAACAAATAGACCCAAAAATGATTTTTTAAACAAATTATTCGTTAATCTTTGCATATTCCCGGCCCTAACTCGTACGCCGCAAATATAGGGAACGAATGCTCACGACCATTGGCTTAGTGGAAGGTCTTACTGAATTATAACAATATGTGGCGCAGCAATGATGATTCCAAAATAAGAATCGATCGATAGATTAGTCGATCTTCTTACCAGGATAATATATTTTTGTATAAACGCGTGTATTATATTATTTGGAATTAAGGCATTAGGCACTAGTTCAATAAAATCAAATGGAATAAAATACATTAGTCACCATGTTAGAAGCTCGAGTCTTTTCTTGATAAACAATGTGATTTATAAATAACCATTTCTATATAACAAAGCGGACTCCATACATTCCTTTTTTATTGATAGCATTTAATTATACACACATTGCTCTTTATATGGAATCAAAATAAACAAAATCACGTTCTCATCATCCTTACTTCCCAAGGCCCCGCAAATTAATTTAAATTTATTAACATTATTACCCTAACAAGAATTACATCCAATGTGATAGTTATTGTCATACAATTCAAACATTAATATATAATTATAATTTATAGAGCCAATAAATTACATAGTGTTTTTCTAGTTACTCATACATTCCTCTAAAAATTATAATAAAATGAGTTCCATCACAAAATTTGACAGGGACGCTATCAATCAATAGGTTTTAAAACACATTTGTTGTTTCAGAACTGATATGTACATATATGCAGTGGATCCTCTATCGAACGCTATTATTGATATGGATGAGTTGCAAAGGTAAGTGTTTATAAATGAATCTTAACAGAGTATGAGATCAGAGCAAACTTTAAACATCAAAAAAGTAATTTGTTCATAACCTTTTCCCATACTTTTATTAATATTCCCATGATGGACATAGGCTAACATACCACCATGTCTGGTGGAAGAAAGACACAAAGCAAACTATGGTCCTAAATTCCGTATTCAAAACCTTCCAATTACTAAAAGTACTTTTTTTTCGCGGGCGAAATCGCGCTATCGCTATTATCACTTGGGGGTAAGTGGAATGCTTATGTTGATTTCACCGGTCCTAGGGCCCAATATCAACACTCAAAGTATACCTCGGAAGTGCAGTCATCTCAGTAGCCGAGCGAGCGTTAACCCAGTCCCTAACCCTTGTATACTTATACCAACACCGGCATACGAACTAAAACCCGCGACCTGACCTTCTTCGGCGCATACGGGAAAGTCCATCTTGTTGCAATAAGATAGCTGCTCAGAACCTTCCCTACACCTACTCTGCCATGCTAAGCACAAAAGCAGTATGTCAGGGAAATCTTATTTCGAGATAAGCAAGTTTTGTAAATATAGTTTGTATGTAAAACTGAGATAAAGAAACTCTTTTAAGGTTTTTCTGAACAAGCTCTAAACAAGATATTGTTATTTGGATAAATTCATTTGATGGGTATTTCTTTAAGCTATCTGACGACATAGAAATCAAGATTTTGTTTTTTGAGATACCGCTTTTGATCAGTAACTAAAAATACTAAAATACTAAATCAAGCAGATTTGGTAGTAGTAGGCAGAAAAATAAATATCTACAACATTTGTGCTTAGTATTCCTTAATCATAAATTTAATTAAACAAACTTTTTTCCTGAAAATTAAACATTTTTAAATTACTCGAAATAGCAATCCATTAAGCGTACCATCCTAGAACCAGAAAACTAAGTATTATAATATCAAACCACTTTTCAATTATATCAATTGTTTATAGCTATATTACTAGATGTTTTAAATGCTTTTGCGTGCATGCAATATTGTGAAATCCATTACGGCATCACTTATGTTTATCGTGCCAACTAGTTAAATTATTAATGAACAAAAATACATAATTTTATTAGGAACTAGCGAATCACTTATGTTATAATTTATAGCTATATAAATATTACATCCAAATTGCACCACATGGGGTCTATCGAAGAAATCTCAACCAACGACCTTTGATCGTTTACTTTTTATCACAACACAATTGCACCATAGATGTTAATACGTCTAGAGTATTCAATTTGGTTCGAATTATCTATTTCATGAATTTATTTACCCTTAGATCGTTATTGAAACGAGAGGCAGACCTCAGGCACGATCTCGCCGGATTCGAGTTTTGGAAGTTGGAGACACTACCATGGTCCAAGCCAGAAGTGGAAACAGAATGCTGACTACCATGGAAATAAGTGTGGTAGCACTCGGTTGTATAGTGTTTGTCGGTGCCTGCACAACTGCTGTTTGCATTCTCTGCGTCAGAAGAAGTAGAAGGTATGTATAATATGTTTTAGTGAGCAATCATGTCATTGTACTTAAAATCGTAGCACCGGTGATAGTGGAAAATCACGCGTTGATTATGGTAAAGTAGATTTAGTTTATTTAGAAACACGATTTAAAATAAAATAGATGTTGATTTAGCCATCGTTTAAAGTAAGAATATTGAAACAAGATAATAGATCGGATTTATTGCTATAACGGTAATAATACAATATAATATATTAAAACCAAATTGTTTAACAGTAAACAAACTATGTTACGCAACACATCCAATGTGAAGTTACATAATAAACTATATTTTTGTGGTTTTATAAAATAGACGTAACCTTTAAAGAAGATCGACGTCCAATGTGAAGTGTTACAACTGGCTTGATTATAAATATTATCTAAAGGGGAAAAATAATACCGGCATCAAAAAACATCGCAATGAATGCTAATTCATTTCAAAGGTCATAAACCAAAACTTTTGACTTGTGAAAAGTTAAGATCAGGATAAAGGAATCTGTTGAAACGGATTAATCCATTTTCACTGAAGAAATTATTTTTTGATTAATGAAACCCTTGTGAGAGTATTAAAATTAGAAGTTTAGTCGATATCGGACAGCTTTTCCGTTCTTTTTAAGATTGGCTTTACAATTTATATTGTTGTGTACGTTTAATATTTCTTTGTCGTTATAACAGTGGAAGGAAACAAGGTTTGCAAGAAGAAACAAGAATTCAGATTTAATAATATTATAGTGGTGATTCGTTATAAGTTTTAATCGATGTGAAAATAGACCAAAATATAAATATTATTCGGAAATACCTATTAAATTTATGAATGACAACATTATTATACCAACATCTAACGTTTATTTAATAGATGAGCATGAAAGAAATCTTTATTTAAAAATAATAAACAATTCGTGGAATTATAAATATCTGTTTCATTGAATTGATTTGTGTTCCTATATGTATAGTTCGCTCATAATTAATTTGATTTGAATTAATTCACGGAAATCGTTAATAAAATAGAACAGATTTTTATGTTTTAGAATCGTTGCTGTTTACCCAATAATCATTTCTAGCAAAAACATCAAATTGCATAATATTAACACAGTCAATAATTACAAAACATGACCGAACGATACAAATTAAATGAAGTCGTTTTGTTGATGTTTTAAAGCCGATTACCAGATAATGCTTGAATGATTAGGACGCTGCATGTATCAATGTACTGTATTTTCGTCCCGCCACTATGGACTTCAATGTGGAATCATCGCAACACGTTTTCGAGCATGTTGCAGAATGGATATTTTTTGTTTTACGACCGTCGCCTACATCAACCACCTCCAGGACATCTGATCCCGGACAAACCGTGTATAGTCAAATAATGAGAACAACTTCAAAACTATTAGGCTTGTTCGAATTATATAAATAGAATATTTGATTCATTTCAGTTAACTTGCAGTACTAGAATTTGTTTTCGAATTTGCAATTATTTTCATAACCTATAACGTGTACTATTTGTTATATTGTGTTGTCTTCATAGTTTATCGTAGTTATTGTTGTTACAAGCATGTCAATGCAACTTGGTATTTCTTGGTGTTCACTTTCAGACCTCATCACCATCACCAAAGAAGCACGTCTCGCGATATCTCACATGAAGACGACACGCCCTGTCCCAAAGCTTGTATTTATTTTAGTTTATGAAAATAAACTTAGTTGGTAGACGTTATGGTTGTTTTTGAAACTTTGTATAGGTTAGGTAGTTGCTTCACTGTCTTTTTAGCACAGCTTCTTCCTTCAGCACCATTTTTCTTACTTCTCTTGTAAATATTAGGCTCATTATTACACCAAAGTAAATGTGAAAATAAAAGGGTTAATTATTTCTCCAACCTTTTAAATACAAAAGTTTTCTACGATTTATTATAAAAACCTTATTCTATATAACTTTAGAATTGAAAATTAAGATATTTTATTATACTCTACGAGCCCAGCATCAGAATAATTTATAATTAAGTTAATTTTAAGTTTTTTAGATATGGACGCCCATTTAGAGTTAAGGTAAAATATATAATTGTTGTGGAAGTTTAATTGCCGTGCAAAAAATAAAAGTTTTATCTAAATAATAAATGAAATAAGAGATGTTCATACAAGTGACACATAACTATTCTCTACAAATACACTGCTGTTACATTTGTTACAAGAATATTTCG
>NW_023593964.1:0-18020 GCF_014839805.1 Manduca sexta
CAAACTGATAACAGCTTATCAGAAATATATTCTAAAAGTAAGCGCTTTGGATTGATGATTTCAATTCGCGTAACAGATTATTGTATCGTAAAGTGTTGATATAAACAAATACCAGAATCTTCTAGTTTATCGCCACTTTCAATAAACGATCCCAATCCTTTTTTCGATCTATCTCAAAAATGGACCAATGAGAACACAGTTTTATTAGACATGCTTACAAATGAGTTATTTTTATTAGTTAATTTTCAGAATCGGATTAAAGATTGAGATTGGGATTATAGTCGTTCGAAACATTATTTTCTTTGATTACTAAGGGTCTGGTTCATAAGTTTTAAATTTTAATTTGATAGTTATCGTATTAAACAGCTAATGTAGATAATATTCATTTTATTACCATTTATTTGAGAGCATAGAGGAGAGTGTGACTTGTCTATTTGGTATTTTGTATGACGAGTAGCATTTACGAAGAAGTTTTAGAACAGGCCCTTATAAATGTTATGTCTGTATTGCAGCCGTTTTCAATTAACATTTCCGAACTCAATCTCAATGTTCTGTTTGTTCAATAAGCATGAAAAAAAAACTTTACGTTTATTGGGTTTAGAGATAGATCGAAAAAAGCGATTGAGATTGTTTGTTGAAAATGGCGGTTATGTAGCATCATGTCGGACTCTGTCGTTAAACGACAGAGGAAGTGAGGCAAAACATTGTATAGCTATGAGAGGTATACAGCGTTTATAGTAGGTCAATACTATTTAATTCACGTCATACAATCTGTACTATTCAGTTTCAAGACTTGTAGTGTAGTTATATTTGTTGGAAAAATCAATGCGAAATAGCTTGTTTAAAGGTGTACCATATAAATTTGAAACAGTTCGTACAATTTACGAATACGCATCCACTTCGTGTCGTAAACCACACAATGCCTACGTATGTGATTCATCACGTATGTCTTATTGATAAGCTGCGCATAACATCTATAAATAGTAGATATAGTCCCGATTAAGAAAATTATAGAAGCAATAATGTTTTAGAATTCGTGTTTGTAAATACGCGAAGTCAATACCTGGCATGAGTTAGTTGAGTCTAGAATAATGAAAACAAAATCTTTAACATAAACAGTATCTTCAATGGTATCTTCTTAGTAACTATTTAAAGCATAGGTAATATTCAGAAAATATATTTATATTTTTCTAATTTTTATATTCATTTCAGCTTGACATCCAACCATTGCGATTGGAGGAACCAGACAGGGACATGATAAACTAATGATCTGAACTAAATATAAGTACCAATGCTGTATTTAATAAATATAACTTATTATTAAAAGTGAAGAAATATCAAATGACAGCAGTTTTATTGTCGATCCAAAATATACCTTCCTACTCTAAATATAAAATCTAGCAAAACTCGCGCACTTAGGACTAATATATACCTATATTTGTCTTAAACATATTACGGGTAATTACGGATGGGTGTCTGCTGTCACAAAATAGCGTGTGTTGGGGTAATACCGTGTCACAAGGTTAGTCCCAGTTTTTGAAGATTACTGCTAAACAGTAACTAAAACTTAATACATTGGCATACAATTGTAGTACAGCACTTTGATTGGGTTATCCGTATTAGAAAATGTTCTCCGATATAACACTATTTTTCAATAACGGTATTAATCCGAGATCCGATATTACCCCCACAAACACTATCTACCTCTCATTACTTTCCTTGGTATGGAAACACACAAATATTCAACAATCAACACCATCGGTGTTCATCGACCAGGAAGCATCAAATAACCAACTTAAGGGTTACCTGACCTTCTGCTATAAAAAACAAAGATTCCAATAATTGAATTCATCCCTGTCCTGAGTTCTTTATCTCATACCGAAATATAAAAGAAATAATATTGACCACATCATGTCTACTATCGAATACAGGCATTCCCCAAAGACATTCTGACAAACTAAACTATAATTAAAATTAAAATATATTAATATACCTAATGTTCCAAATATTATAATCATTTCCCTCCAAGCGGTGGTAATTACCGGCTCATCGGATTGTAATGATAAATGACGTATGTACTGTGTTAATGCACTTGTGAGTAATTTGCAACCAGTCTGTGTTAGCATGGGAGCCAACCATCTGTCAATGACATGGAATCTATTGCATGTATGTTGATGCATTGTTACATGTACAAAGAACTATTCTTAGGACCTGTTTCACAAGTTCTGAGTAAATTCTACTCGTCGCATAAAGGTATAAGTCGACCAAATACAAAAGCCACACTCTAATCTATGCTTCCATATATACGGTAATAAAAAGTACTATCTATCGATAACTGTCATTGAAAGAATATTTGAAAGTTGTGAAACGAGCCCTTTTGCAGACTTAATACTAACAAGCTCAAGTCTAAATCAAAACATGTCTGCATTGCATGCTTGAAACAGTAACATACAAAAAATCTTGCCTAGGCTGTCGACTAATATGTATTTACAAAATTTGATAACTTTTCGAAAAATATGTTCATAAACCATAAAGACTAATCGTTTCCAAAAATACTTTTGCTTGACTGCCTCGCTGGCATAGTTGTTTACAATACGACTACAATGCTGAAATCTCTGGTTTGATCCTCTGTCATACATACAACCCTAGCACCTTGTCACATCATGAAACGAAATATACAATGTGAGTGCATTTGTTGCGTCTCTGCCTACCTCTTCGAAGATAAAAGACGTAAATGTATTTTTGCTACAATAAAACTATAATGTTAAATATACTTACGTACAGGACTTTTTCGTGGGGGCACGCTAGGAAAGGCAATTTCGAAAACATTGAAAAAATTGCCATTAAAAAGTACAGGAAGGGAGTGATACCAAAATATCTGGACTTACAACTTTCGAGTATTACCATGCCTCCAAAAAAGAAGTGACTAAAAAAGGCATGCTAACGTATATATAAAAACTCTTTGTTTCATTTAATACTTGTTCTAATCAATGTGTTACTCATAACCCAAGGGTGTGATATAAATAAACCATGTGTTTTATCTATGATTAATAAATTGCAATGCCGTATCAAGTATTTCCTTTAAGTTAAGATAATTTAGTTCATACGTTACAATCAATAATTACATAATCTCTTATACATACAAGAAATATTTATACTGACGTAATATGTAGGTATAAAATACTTTAATCGATTAATGATAATTAGTTACTAAAAACCGTGTTTCTTTGTCTCCCTATATTATCACGGTTGATAATTATTAATTTGAAATTAAAATGAAGAATTTGATTAACTAATTCAGTAATGTTATAGAATCAGTTCTGAATAATAAGTTATAAATAAATTAAATAAACAATTCAGATACCTAAGTCTAGATCTATCCCGAAAACAAACTAAAGATCTTTTTTTTTTCATCTGTAATGATCTATTTTATTATTATATCCAAGATTTGGATTCACATCACTCATATACTCAGCACAGGCCCAAGAAGCATTAATAATACAAAAGGACTGGTAATTAGTAAAAAAATATCATAATTCCAGCTTAACTCATAAACCATCGCTTTGATATACACATCATTTTAAAATAAATGGCCGCTCGACTAAAAATAGGCAAAAAATGTATTAAAGCGTAAGAAGTCGACGCTCCCAATCTCACGCAAAAAGCCAATTAACTTAAACACATCTGCACAACTACATGCGCCAACAGGCCATCTAGTTAATAAAAAGTGAACAAAACACGTTGTGTTTTATAACATAATTTATTTACATTTGTATTGTTTTAACACGTTTTTTAATTACAACAAATTGTACTAAACTACATTTGAATATTACATGTTTGATTAATATCCAAAAATATAAAGTAGCGTTCTATATAATGTAGAAAAAAAGTTACGAAGGAAGAATGGACGAGTGAATCTACTGTTTTTTTATAAGATACTTAGATACTGGTTATAGTTTCAATCTAAACTTTTGATCAGAAATAAAACTCTTCGACATATTATCTTAGTTGCTGTGTTCTCTAGATTGTAATAGCATCTAAACTGAAATATGAGTTTAATGTTATTTTACCTCACCGAGAAGGAAGCCAGATTGTAACTTTTTATTCTCATATACTCGAGCGCTTCCTAAGTTTCATTTAAAATTATAATCACAGGTTGTTATAATATGATGCAATATTTGTACGAGTTGCATTGAATAATTTACGTTTAACATAACATAACATTTAAACGATAATATCCCTGCCAAGTCGATCAAACTCGTTGGCAAAATATACCATATCCTTATGGTCCAGAGCTGAATTTTGAAATACGATACGGAAGAAGTTGACGAGGTCGCCCTGCGGCTGATATGTGACCATCATACTTCCTTCCTTTATCATTCGCTCTTTTATTTTCGGTGCGACCTTATGGAGCCTTTCTTTGTAATCTGGCTCGTTTTCACAGCCTCGGAGGCAGGTCGGCACGTACCAGAACATCACGTTGGTGCACTCAGGGTTCTCGAGGACCAGTCGGAAGCCGTCGCGCTGTCGAATCAGTTCTAGGAAGTAGCGAGCGTTGTCGAATACAGTATCGATGTGCTTTTCGAAGCCCTCGCTTCCCTTTGCCTTCCACATGAACCAGTACTTGAGGACGTCTGCCCTGCGGCCGCATTGTATGTGTTTGTCGCCGGTGTCGTACGAAGTGTCGTAGAATTTGTCCTTCTGGAAAAGATACTTGGCGTTGCATGAGTGACCTTCTTTGAGGACGTTCTTGTGTCTAATTAGGAACGTGGAGCATTGTTGCGGCGCCGCCAAGAGCTTGTGAGGATTCCACGTCACTGAGTCCGCCCTGAAAATGTATTTGACTCGTTAACGCTTTGTCGGTGCTCGCCTTGTTTGTCAGGACGCTATTGAATAGCTGAATTACAACGCTTTTTGTGAAAACATCTAGTGGAAATGAGGATTTCTAAAAAATTTAAATTAATTTGCTTGATTAATTGCTACTACGTGGTTAGTTATTCAAATTATTAAAGGGTTTAAGTGTTTTCCAACTTTTAGAGATAGAAATTTAAATCTGCTTTGGTAAGTTGGTTATCTATTCATTTAGTTATTAAATTATTACTTTGCATTAACTAAAACCTAATTCATAACTAAACAAAATTTTAATTTCAATCTTTAATTTCTCATTCATTAAATTAAATTTACTTTGTCTCAAAAAATATACTCACAATTCAATGCCATTCAATAAATGTTTGTATTTCTTCGACATAAGAGCGCCGCCGCCCCAGGCAGCGTCGACGTGTAACCACAGATTATATTTTTTGCACAAAGCCGAAATAGGTAACAAAGGATCGAACGCTCCGAAAACGGTAGTCCCCGCTGTGGCAGTAACCAGGAACGGCGTCGCTCCATCCTCTATCGCCTTTTCAATTTTCATTTCCAAATCGTTTGCATCCATTTTGCCGAATTCATCTGTTTTCACCAAAACACAATTGTCGGTTCCGATGCCCATGAAAGCAGTCATCTTCTTTGTGGAGTAATGAGCGAGTTCCGAAGTAAAGAGAATGAGTCTGGGTACGGCGTAGACTCCTTTGCTCTGTAAAATGTATTTTTATTTAATTAAAATTCATCGACCTTAGAGATTTCTTTTAAACACATTTTTTTATTTTAAAATAAAAATACCACACTTTTCGTCATTAATAATTTGTTTATTTAAAAGCCTAACTTTGTTCCTGTACCAACTAGCTATTTGTTGTTATAGTCTCATTTTGATTTACCGTCATCTAATGACATTTGTAGGAATTACTTTTCTCATAAGAAACTTGGTTTAGTTAACCTTAGTAAGCTAAGGTACTGAATTCTTACTAGAAGTCGGTTTTAAATCTATGTATAAACATAGTTCCGACCAATCTATCATATTATTATACGTTGTGTCAATACATATTTATTGCATGGAATTATTATGTACTTACGTGCAATTTATTTACTACCTACCATTATGCAAAATTATAGAAAAAAACATTTCCGATTTATAATACGTTTATAATAATACGGAAATACATCCTCCATCTATAATAACATTCGAATGGCCCTACAACCAAGCAAATAACGTAAAGCATTCGAATTAAAGATCAACACAACGCAATTAGATTAAACAGCGACATCTTTTAATGAAATGATGAAACTATTTCAAATAACTCATGACGAAATTTTTCACTAGTCTAAAGTACAGTGCATATAAAAATTTAACGTATAAACTATAACACCTTGATTGGTTTAAAAAGTAAGGGTCAATAACGCATTTAATAACAACACCTTGAGTGTGGCAACGGTTGCGAATTTTATTTACCCTGAATGTGTTACGCTGTGCTATTACGATCGGTTTCCTTTCGTATCATATCTAATTATTTTAACCAAGGTGTTTAATGTATTATTATTTTAATACAGTGTAGGCCGTTTTGTATAAAAAGTAAGTTTATGTAAACTTTGACTGCAAATCCCTAATAGAGAGGACTCTATGTAAAATAGCGTCAAATGAAATCATTAAAACTATATCAGTGAACAAGATAATTACGTTTTCTAACTAAACCGAAAACGTATTTTACTAAATAATTTGTCGAGAATATGATAGCCTAAAATTTATAAAAAAAACGGAATGCGAACTTGAGAAAGTAAGCAGAAACATATTACCTAAACTTTCTTACTTAAGTAAACTTAAGCCTCAATTAACTATTGTATTCGACCCTAAACACCTAATCAACTTACGACTTATTGTAAATTTTCCGATACTTAAGGCCATTGTACAATAGTTAAAACCTCTATAAACTTCACAAATAGTCAATTAATTATGCCTAGTTACTATTCGATTATAATAAACGTGAAAATAGTTAATATTGTTCAAAATAATTTTCAAATGTACACGTTGCTTACCAAAATCCAATTTGTAATTACCAAAATTATTTACACCATCAATAGAACAACCGATAAATAGGCAAATTAACGTGTAACAGATATTGGTTATATAATCATGGCTATAATAGCAACCAAAATTAAATAATAGAGACGATAAGGTCCCTGATGGCAATTTAAGTTATATTATACTAGATTTTGCCTGCGACTCCGCCCACATGATATTTTTTTTCCCGGGATAAAAAGAAGCCTGTTGCTCTCAGGTGTAATGTAACTTCCTATTAGTGAAAATCAAATCAAAATCGATTTAGTAGTTCCTGAGATTAGCGCGTTTAAAAGCAATCAAACTCTTCAACTTTATATATTAGTATAGATTAATGATTCGACTTCCAAGCGATTCCATTAATTGGTGTTTAATTTTGATGTTTGTGATTGGTCGAGACATCATCGCGTCAGTCACGTGTAGTCTGTCACCTAATACTAAAAAAACAACACGAAGTCGTTTATTTTTTGGCTCCATTCTAAACATATTCCGTCGTACTTATAAACATTTCGCAAAGCTATGCCTAGTTAAAACACGAATTTACTCGATCAGCTATAAGTCAAAACCCGCCATCTTACCTCTTAATAAGATTTAAACTAGGAAACTGGTGATATTTTTGACAACTATTTAAGCAATTCTTAACCACCTTTGAACTCTAAAATACGTTTATAAGTAAGACTGATCATTTCTTGTGAGTAATTAAACTTTTACACACAACACAAAATCACGCATTTTATCCCCGAAGGGGTATGCAGAGGCACAACCATGGCACCCACTTTTCACCAAGTGTGTTCCGTCCCATGATGTGATAGGGGGCGAGCCTATCGCCATATCGGGCACAAATTCCAGACTTCGGGCTGATACTGAGCAGAAAAACCCAAATATCACTTTGCCCGACCCGGGATTCGAACCCAGGACCTCAGAGCGCTGCCGTACCGCGCATGCAGTACAACTACGCCACCGAGGTAATTAAACTTTTGATTTTCAAAAATACTTTAATCAAGTACACGCAGGTATATATTTCTGAATTAGATTAGAGCTTTGGTTGGAGTAGGTATAGTTTTGTTTAAAGGGTATAAATCTAGTTTGAGTAATTATTAAGAATAAGTATTTTATTGTTATACATGGTCATTTTGACATTGCGTTACTAAATGAAACCAAATACTTACCTACTTGGAAATAACACATTACAATAAGTTACTTGAGCCATAGATGTAAAATAAAAATGTGTATGTTTTGAACAAAATAAATATTAATAAAAAGTAATTTTAATATTATGCGCCCTAAAGCCACTACTACTACTCTAAGAGAATTCGTTGCAGCAACAACATCATACTTTCAGTCAGAAATACATCCACACACACGCCATATTCGCATTAAACTAAAAAAAAATCAAAAAATCAGAAAACTAAAATTAGGATCTTTCACAAAAAAAAAATTATTAATGTATGAATTTTGGCACAAAGTCTGCAAAGGTGAAGACGAGTATGTGGTTTCATTTAGTAATGCAATGTCAAAATAACCCCGTATATGGTTGTATTCTATTTTGTAACTTTATTAATAAATAAATATAATAGGACGAGTTTTCTTTAGCTAAGAAAATAGGTAAACGAGAAACTACATTAACTGATGGTGAAGAACAATATCACCTACCGTCATAGTTTAACATCACATTTCTCAGGTATTTTTAGCGAAATTTTCTTTTAAAATAGTGGATATAATGGGAATTTGAAGTATAATAGTTGAGGCTCGATCTGTCCTTTAAAGTATAAAAATGAATCTGCCACTTCTACTCGGTTTTAAGGGAGATAGTTATATGGTATTACTATTACTCCGAACTAATCGGATTCTAAGCCAATTTATGTTCGGCTCTACTATTCATTTATCATGTATTACAAACAAATAAATGACAATTATAATTCTCAACGCATAAAACTTACCAATCTTAACATAAGTATTTCCGGGAACTAAATTTTATCTATGAAATAAGTGCCTGAAAGTAACTATCTCACCCAATCGACTTACTAAAAAAACAAATACAAGTAATTACTTCAAAAGTACCTTAAATCGGCGGGAATAGATGGAAAGGTTGATGAAGGTGGAGGAAGCGAGAGAAGTTTGCCAGAATCGTGTGAAGTGGCTATTCATAAGCTCTGCCTGCCCCTTTGAGATAGAGGCGTGATACTATGTATATATGTAAGTTGTTACACTTTACATTGTTACTTTCCCTTGTAACTATATAACTATCCGTGTTACTAATATGCACATTTTAATTTCAATAACACCTCGACAAGGAATTTTAAGTACGGTCTAATTATAAAATTAAGTCATTGTAACGGAAATTTAATTTTATCAGAAGAATAATATAAATCATTTGCTCTACTAAGCATAAAGGACGATTGTACAAACGAGCTACTTATTTTAGAAGTATTATATCTTGCTTCTTAAAATCTTTACATTTTATAAAACAAATTCCCCAAAGCTGTCTGTTTGTAAGTGATCCATTTGCTCAAAATCTACTAAACGTATTTTTGTACGGTTTTTACTAAAAGATAGCGAAATTCTTGAGGAAGGGTTAGGTTAATAGTACATTACGGTTTCATGTAAATTGACTGAAATATAACGATTACTGTTGAATAGGTCACGTGGTTGTAAAAAATCTCTTGGGTCGTGATTTACGCGGGACACGCTGATTTCCACGCGAGGGAAACCACGGGTACGACTAGTATACTATGATAAACACACACCGCGGCTTCCCCGAAGGGATAGGCAGAGATGCAACCAAAACTCATGCCCAGTTTTTCGCCATGTGTGTTTCGTTTTATGTGATATGTCTTTCATACTTTATTAATATATATTTTAAATATATTGTAAACTTGGGTATTGCGGCAGCATTTATAGACTGAGAAGGTTTGGGTTCGATTTCCAGTTTAAAAAATATTGTGTGGATTTTACTAAAATGATTTTCTCATGTCGCTGTAAGATAAAGACGTCATGATGTAACAACTAAATCAAATCGATAATAAAACTAGTGTAGCAAAGGGGGAACAAATCTTATAATGAACCTTTTTTATAATTTTCATGGTTTTAATAGCTTTGTTCAAATTACGTTTACTATAATCATTACAAGTACACGTGTGCTTGATTAATGAACTGATGAATACAATATAAGTAAAATGAAATCCTGCTTTATAAAAATCTATCAATTTTTTTTTTTTTGCTAATATTTGGTATAATATTCAAGCAGTCGTAATTATTTTTGTAAAATAAATAGCCAATAGCTATTAAACAATTATTATATTTTAATAACCACCCATATACAAAGGCAATGCTATCTACCCTCAGAACAATAACTTAAGCCTGTCAATATCTGACTGGTTCAAAATCGACTCCTATCTATTAAAATAAAGCTTCAACACCTATTACCAAAACAATAAAGACATTTTCAATAAACGTTCTAATCGTAATTTTTGACCAATCAAAATAAATCATTTGTAAGTATTTTAAAAATTCCTTGCTCTGATTGGTAAATTTTTGTAACCAATGTGACGATAAATATATTGGGATCTTT
Organism: Manduca sexta; assembly: GCF_014839805.1. Classification (NCBI taxonomy): domain Eukaryota; kingdom Metazoa; phylum Arthropoda; class Insecta; order Lepidoptera; family Sphingidae; genus Manduca; species Manduca sexta. The sequence goes on from NW_023593964.1 coordinate 10,503, forward strand.
TATTGAAAACGGAGGTAAACAAACATAGTTAATTCCGTGTCAAAATTGTCCAAAGACACGCACGCCCCTATATTTTTTTAGGTCAAGGTCAATGTCAGTTAAAATTGTCTATGGCCGTTTATCAAAGTGCAGCGGCATTCGTCGCGCCAATTTGTCATGCAATTATTCATAAGTACATACAATTTGATTTCAAGCCTTGATGTAAACTTGGGTCGCGTCGATATTTTATCGTATCTATTCATTAATTCCATTGATACTGATTATGGTTTTTTGTTCTTTACAAACACGCTTGACATTTTTATTGATATTAATGAGTTTGATGAATAAACAATTATTCATATCTTGATTATTATTTAAAATATTTTAATCGCCGAAACACACATCTTGCTAATTTACTGTTTGAATGACAATTTTTGAATACATTTATACTGAAATGATTAACATAATATTTCAATGGATCCGCCTCCTTGGCGTAGCGGCAAGTGGGCTATGAATTGGAAAGACCTGAAGCCAATACCCGTCAGATTGCACTTGGGTTTCGAAGACAATTTTCCCTGAATTAGACAGAGGGGGATTTACCGTTGACGTCCGGCCAGCAGGCCGATCGTTAAAAAGAAGATGATAATTACAACAAAATGATTATTGCAACGTTCCAAAAAGTGATGCGCCGAATTCATTTTGGAATAGTACAAGTAAAAATAAAAAGAACAATTCAATAAATATCAGCAATTTAAGGGTAGGAAAGCATTTTGCAATTAAATTTCAAGTAATTAAATTTAAGTAACTGTCAGACTTATAAAAAGAGTGTAACCAAAGCACCAATTAAATGTGTTTTACCTCGACGACGCTGATCAAGTCATTCCTTCTTGGAAATTTGCCTTTTACTGATTTTTTTGCGGTGGTATGATTAAACACGTTGCAATAAATGCAACTGTCTTTAAAATATCCGTCATTTGACTTTATTCACATTCAGAAAAGTAGTTTATCTTTGTCAACTTTTGACAGCGTTTGAGCCGCGGTGGACGATGACTTTAATCCCACTGGCCAAACGCACAAAACTCTAGCCAGGATAGATATTAGAAGGATGAGTATTATGTCTTTCAGGATTGGGAATTATTGAACCAAGCTCTTTCGCAATTCCTAATTTGTTCGAGCACAATCTAAGATAGACAATCTAATCCAACGTTATTATTAAATCGTTTATAGGAAAAATGCAACTTAAATTAAATGTAATACGCTGAGCTGAAAATAATCATCTATAATTCTACTAAATTTACAAATATCACGTTAAACCACACCTGATTAAAACACATTGTCTTAAAACATGAGAAAAGTATTTTTAATAAAATATGAACAGCAAGGTTCGCAAACGGCACGCACACAAATCGAGGCTGAGGTCACACCGAACTGTAGGCTTCCTTTAAAACTGGCACTGATGAAGGAATTTTAGATAAAACGCTAACTTTAATTACTGCAATTGATCTTAATGCAGGTATTTTTGTAATTATACTCGATGATTAATCTCGAGTTGATGAAATGTTGTAAATAATAGACAATAAGAAGCCTGAAGCATTAATTAATCAAAGGGATGAACAAAACTATTGCAAATTACAAAAACCCAAATTAAATGGATATTTTTGTACAATGATATCTTAAAAAACCTAAGGTTACTGACTTGACAATACCGGTTTTAAATGTCCTTTTGCATTTACTTATAAAATACGTAAGCACATAAATTCATCTAATTAGCAAAAATTGTTCATAGAAGCTTTCATTGAGCGTTATTCCTTTTTAATAATAAAATCGGCGCAAGTTTTCATAAATATCATATTTAATGGATTATGTAATGATCAAAAACATTAAATGACATATTTATTTTGCCTTTCTGATGATAATTTAATTCTAAGTGCAAAGCAACGCGGCTTAATGATTTTGTCGGATAAACCATTGTTATTATTCCAAGAACTAGCAATTCAGTGAATCAGTGATTGTGATAAAATTGCAGGCACAATATTGAGTATGTCAAGAACTTTTCTGAGTGCCATAAATTATTTAACTAAGTACAAACATGATTATTTTATGACAGTAATTTATAACGTAAATCCACCGATATTTTTTTTTAATTTATCCCAAATGTTTTGACGGAAATTGCTTCTGAGATCCTCAAATTATAAAAATATTCTGTTAATTATTACCGCTTTCCTCGTTCTCAGAAAAAAGATCTACGTAAGATTCCACTCCTCCTATATTTTTATTACAAAATTTTTATCTTTTTATAAAAAAAAATATATATATACCTTAATTTCTGGGTAGAAGTAATGTCGAGCGCAGCTGATCGCGTATCCATTGGCTATAGAACCTCCTGGACAGAAGATGCCATCTCCTTCACCGTCATGCCAGCCCACCATCCTCCTCATCTCACGAAGAACCTCTTCCTCCATCAGAGTAAAGACAGGAGCCACTTCGTAAGTGTACACGCTTGGGTTGAGGGCGTCTGTGAGCCATTGACCGATGAGACCATAAGGATCGACTGACGAAAACAGCTGGTTCACGAAGTAAGGGTGCGCTGTGTTGACTGAGTATCTAGCAACCTAAAATTATAAGTAATTTCATGTAATGAAAATAGTTTTATAGCAAGCAAGTATGAACTTAGTCTGTAAAACGTGAAGTTTTATTTCCAGGTCAATTTTGATATAAATGTCATGTTTACAATTATTTAAATAAATTGACAAACTTTCCTCAATACTAAGTCACAAGAAATTAAGTTCTAACTATAGTCTTTAAACGACTGCCTAATAAAAATTTAAAATATTTTAAATAAATTCCTTATAATAACCGATAATTATGTATATTTAATATTACGTTGTCAATCTTCGATACTGGTCAATTTAATGTCAAAATATGAAAATTACACTAATTTTAAAATCATTTAAATTTAGGAAAGAGCTAAATAATTTATAGATCATTTCGACAGTGTCGGTTATGTTATAAAAAAAATACTCACATCAGCCATAAGCGCCAATAGACCATCATGAGACACTGGTCCTTCCCTCGGTTTGAGATCGATTGCTTTCTTAATATCTGCAGGTGCAGCCCACTCCACCACTTTCGACGTCCTCGAAGATCTTCCGAAGACAACTCTTTCTACTAACAAGTCCACTGCCCGTCTTATAAAATCTTCATGCTTGTTTCTCTCCGCGAGGCTTTTGAATTGGTTCTCGTCGACTCCCAGATCCTCTCTTCCCGGGACAATAAGATCTGAATCGGCAGGCATTTGGAATGCTTTATCTTCGTTCACTTCACAATAAATGTGTTTAATGAAAATAAAGTTTCATTTGTTATTTGAGCGAACAGTGGCGGGTGCAGCCGACCGCAGTCCTCTGAACTGAGGTTTTGGCTCGTCAGTCATTGCGTAGCCTTCTTAAATACTACATTCGACGTCAGTTCACTTCGTAAGGTTATGTTTTAGCCGCTCTAGTAATGTAAACAAATTGATTTTATTCTTTGTACTACATTCGCGAATCGAAAGGATTTTAGAACTTATAATTAATATATAGGTATAATGACCGACATGTTTATTTATTACTCATTTTGTAACAAAGAACGCGTTTATGTTAGGTGCAATAAACAGTTTTTTCTTTGCTATTAAATACGTTCTAATCAACTTTGCAGACATGTAGTCGTCGTAACAAACACTTGTGAATGAAAAGAATGAAATTAAAAAGGAAAAACAACTCTAAGTACTTAGTAAATTGTCACAAGTATTACACATAACATACATTTATGTGATATGACGTGTATAGAATATAGAACTATGAATTTGAAAGAAACACATTATTGCAAATCGTGACACATTTTAATCTTTTAATACGCCATTAATTATTATAACATTATTTAATGTGTATTATACATAAAAATTACGCTAAAATAATTACTATAAAACTTATAAGAGTTTATTTTTCATTATTAATAAAAAGAATAAATACTTATCATGTTTTATAGGTAGGTAATTAGAATTAGTAGAGCTGTAAGTTGCGTGCCTACTCTTAACAAATTTTAAATTAATCTTTAATATAATACAACAATATTCTGATTTATTCAGACATACCGTAATAAAAGGTAAACTGATCGTTAAGTTTTGTGTTAAGGTAAGTAATCGACTAAAAACCAGGATAAATATAGGGAAGGGGAATATAATCTAAATGGAATCGAATGCACAAATATGAAATAAATATTATAAATAAAACATAATATTATATTATAAGATTATATCGTTTAGATAACACCATAATTCAGTTACGATTGCATAATCATATTATCTACTATTGAATACAGGCATGCAACAACTATTTGCAAAACTTCTGAAGAGATATTGAGAGTTTCCTTTTACCTCATTTCTTCTTCATGAAACATTAAATCACTAAACACACATTCGATACATTTCAAACACTGCCTTTTTTGTTTGCCTTGACAGTTGCTTTTTGTTTACCTACGCTAATTACAACTGCATGGAGGTCACAGTTGACCTCTGTGACTAATCAACTGCTGCAAATAGGATAAAAAGTTAATGATATTGTTTCAAGCGGTGCATTGTTTTGTTTCTGATAATTTGCAATGGTCAAGTTGTGCGAAATTATAGCGAATGGGACTGATTAATCTGGTCTTTTGAAATCAATTCCTTTCTATGTCTGGAGTGTACAGCGATTCTTCTAAAGCGGTAAATAATCAGGACATGGTATTGCCCGTTTGCTAGTCAATTGCTTAAAAAAAATACTTAGATATATATATCGCCCATTGTCATGATTTAAAACCTTGATGGGTTTCAATACTATGAAATGTGGGAAACCCTTCCAGCACAAATAGAAAGACATAACGATGAAAGACATCACACAACACACTTGCAAATTGTGGTGGATTTCCATATTCATTCTGTCCCTTAATATGTAGGGAGTCTTGCAGACATTGAATTAAACAACATCTTAATTTGTTTTATTCCTCGAGAATTCCATATTAATAACACGCTTGCAAAGATTGGTGAGTTGAAACACGCTGTTTGAAATACACGGGGAGTCCCGAGGCCATTGTCATGCATGGTGGAAACAAATATACTGTCCCATAATATTGTATGGGGAGTCCCTATGCCAACCCGATCATTTCGAACGGGATCATAGTTCATTGTTTCTGACGTAACGTTTTCTAGCTATGCGATAGATCATTCCTCATTAAGGAAAACTACTTCGATAGAAATGCATGTCGGTACTTCCCATAACAAGTAATTTATTTTTTAAATTCCATTGATTATGATTCATTAACCTTTGAAAACACTTTTGTTAATGACGTTATAACGGGAGATACCCAAAATTTTAAACATACATACAAGCGATGGTAACTTGCATTCGGGGAAAGTCCATCTTTGACTCATTTGTAAAAGTGCATTACGAATACGAATCATTTTTTTATTGCTTTGAATGACGAGACGAGCTTGGCGTTCGCCTGATAGCAAGCGATACGACCGCCCATAAACAGTAGACAATCCAACACCTTGAATTACGAAGTATTGTTTAGTATTCCACTGGCTCGCCATACTAAGACACGGGATCCCAAGTCTTAGTATGTCCAGTAGTTACACTGGCTACAATATTCTTCAAACCTGCTGCTTGGCGGCATAAATAGACATTGCGGTGGTACCTACCCAGGAGAACTCTCACGTAAGAGAGACTTACCGCCAGTAGTAGTTTTCTACGTATTTAAAGGTTTTTCAATCGACATAGGTAAAAGTCGTAACAACGGTTCGACTATGTGATTGAAGGAACAGAGTGTGCACTTGTGTTATTGCGAACATACTTACGCTTTATTTTCCTGCTTACGTGGCCCATCTCCGTTGAAATAGGCCGCCGTTGCTGCAATTTGCTTAGAATGTGTTTCATTCATTCAATCTTGTTCTTTCCCTATCAGATCACAGATCTAAGATATAACTGCAGTTATGAAGTTATGTTTCTAAGAATTTGTTGCGGAAATTTCCTCGACCAACACGTCATAAAATTATTTGACAAAATAAAACAAAAATTTTAATGTTCAATATCTGGTCAAACTACGTCAGCTGTACCCAAAACGAAAAAACATCAGACTTATATTTCGACCCACAAAAATGTCGCAATATTGATTCCTACTTCTTTATATAATTATAACTAATGGTCGCCCAGTGGTCGAAATTCAACTGCAATGCATAAGATTAAGTTATAATTTTGTAGTTGACATTGGCTAAATGCATATAAGCGTCGAAGCCAAAAAGAAAAAAAAATGTAGTTTTAAAAGATTTTAAGTTTGCATTTATTTTATAAATTATAATTTAAATGTGATTTCAATTTTCTGTTAGACAAAATAATATTTAGCCAATAGTGTTGTATACACCGGTAAAGATTTGTCACCTAGAATAAGTACCTTATATTGTGGATCTTTCGTATGTATGTTTCTGTGATAAATCGTTGGTATGTCTATTAATAAATAAATAAGATTGTAAAGTTTTAAATTTTCTTAAGAACTCTCTCACTGTCCTCCTTGCGCGCTATGTGCTAAAAAGGAATACAAGAGTTTCTCTTTACATATTAATATATCTATAAATGATTTATAATTAATCCAAAACTTTATGAGAATACCTATAGAGTTAAAAGTAACCGCAGAAACCAATAAATGGGTTTGGGTGAAATTTGCCAGTTAAATAGAGTTAGGTCCTGGATTTAGTTACATTTATCGTAAAAAGGTTTTACAATGTAAGGTTTTCATCTTGTCCTATTTTAACCCAATGACACAAAATTATTCAAACATGCCTAAAATATCGGCTACATATAAAATTGTAAAAATCGGAAGCAATCGTAAATAATATTTATAATTTAAAACCAGTTAAATTATAGCTTTTAATGAGCATTTATGAATAAGTTTTCGATACTCGGAAGTCATATTTATATCTCATAAAAACAACATTCGTTAAATTTAAAACATCTAGACACTTAATTAAAGTGCAATAATTTATGTATTTGGATCACAAGTTATATTTATTAAATGTACAAGCAAAAATTTAACATTAGAAAAAGATGATAGATACATTACAAAAAGACATAGAAATCAAATTATTGTTTAAATAATTACTTATTAAATAAACTACATATATAAATATTTCCCAAAACTTCTGGCTCTAACTACAGGTCTATAACAAAAGTTCTAGAAATACGAGACATAAATGTTTCAAACTGTGGTCACAAACAGAAGGCTAAGTAAGTCTAGGTCCATTATGGCTTCCATTATTTATTCTGGATTGTACATCGTAAGCGCTTTTGCGCGCTGAACATGAAACATTGCAGCGAAGTTGGAAACCTCGCGTCGGTAGTTTAAAACTACTACTTACCCTTATGAAGAGAAGAATAATTGAATACATAGTATTAGGAAATATCTGTTATACAAGGAGATTGTTAATGTTGGGTATTTGCGCCATAAGATATTAAAGTCTGGTATATTTTAAAC
>NW_023593965.1:0-18004 GCF_014839805.1 Manduca sexta
GTCCGCTTGCAACTTGTTAAGTGCACGCACTAAGTTGACAAAAGTATTTTATTAAATTACTATAATGCACTTAAGTACACTCGACTCGGCATATTCTTCTTACTATGTTACATTATATTATGAGACCGCGAGGGCGAGTGATAGGAGCTTAAAATACTTATTCTATATAACTATTCAATATTTAATTTGGTAGAGACAAAATATTGTAGCCTAGGCTAGAATCTTCGAATTGTTTATCTAAGATGGAAAACAGAATACGCTGAGTATAAAAACTAGGTAGATCTAAAGTTAAAGTCCATTACAAAGGCTTGCAACTGCCTGAACAGTTGAAATTTAAGAAGTCTTGCAACTAAGGTGAGATTTGAGGTACAAATTCTAAATCGTGCCTTATGCACATTTTTCAACTGATTGGCAGCACTTATGAGATTTAGTATCTGCTTAAATATCCTCTTATCTTTTCATATCGCTAGTAACACCTATCGGATGCAACAATATTCCTAAAATGATAGTTGGCAGAAAAAAATACATCCAATTTAAAATCCGGCTTACTTGTGGTGTTTCAAAGTATAAGCAGTTATCACATATGGTTCAGGATTAAGATTAAACATAATGTTCTATGTCCGGATCAAACATGTTACGTAACGAAATGCACATGCATTTTATGCCTGCAATATGTCTAATGGTTTTATGTGCTTATAAAACACATTAAACAGCTATTTATTCCGGTTTTAACAGCAGTGTGTATGTACTATGTACTTAAAGGCAAGAATATTATGTAATATGATCAAAAATCATGTTATTTCTGTAAAAATATCATATCTCTAATCACCTATGGTATGTGTAGTATAGACTTATGTCGATAGTAATTGATGTAATATTTGTTTATTTTTTTAATTGAGTGTTTATTACTTATCACATGAGAGCTAACATTTAACCTCAGGATGAAGAGTGCAGTTAACTGTTACGCAGTATTCAATGATTGAAAGTGCTGCTTGTTGCTGCAGTATATTGGTAAACGTGGCGATTAGCATCAGGCGGGCAACTCGATCTGTCAACAATTATGTGGCTTATACTAAATAAAACACGGTAGGCAGAATGTGCTTATCACACTAAGTACCTAAGTTTGTTGCTCACACATTGTATATTTAATATGTGCAAAGGAAACAAAAAGTACGCATCGGAATTTCCAGTTTAATTAAAGACATTAAATATTTTTAAGCAATGATAAACCTTAACATTCAAACCGAGACATTTTTACCAAAGGAGCAAGAGTAGCCATTTATCTGTCTGATACTCGGCCTTGACACAAATTTGTTTTAGTTAGATATCTTTACATGGAGTAAATGGTGGGATCCTGCCAACGTTTAAGAGAATCAAGTCATTCTCACTAGCCGCCAACTCCAAGAAAATTATCGAGATGCTAACAACCATCGGGCATTGGCTCCAATGCTGTGAATTATGACCTCATTCGTCCTTATAATTAAAAAATAGGGCTAGTAACTACAGCCACAAAAAAGTTTCAAGGATTCTTTCCAAAAAAATATATAATTAGAATTTAATAATCTACATTTGCAATAGTTCGATTAAAGAAAGAAAATATGCACATTTTAAACACGAACTACGCATGCAAATCGCATAGCAATAAACTTAAGGTGCTGAGTATGAGCTCAGCAGACCTTAATGATAGCGGCTCGGTAAAACTATAATTTGCTCCAAAATACCTTAGTTGTTACAAAGAACAAAATAATTTTGAATTTCTGCACAAAACAAACGATCTTTAGAATAAGCAACAAATAAAAAATATTCGAATTTTAATAGGGAAGATGGTTGGAAGCTTGCACAAGCCTGGGCTCCTGTTCTACATTAAATGGGACCGCCTACCCGACTTAAGATACTGTGAGTTTATTCTGCGTAGATCGAACCGTCAACAGCTAAAAAAAAACAAAATTTGTATAATTGTAGAATGTAGGTAGATATTGTAACTTTGACTTTTTCGGACAACAAAAACTTCACTCAGTCCCCCCCTCTGACCATGAAGGCTGCAAAGTCTTCGAAACGTCGGAAGAAAATAATAACATAACAAACCGCTATATAATTTGATAAATAGTTTTATTTCAATGTCTAACATTCGCGTAAAAATAATAAAACATTATACATATAAGGCGAATTGTCAAAAAATTACAAATATCAAAAGGCAACTTTGCTATTTAGTACTTGTATTAATATTTCAAAAGCATTAGATAAACTCCAAATCTAAACACAACATGTTATCTGCTAATTAATTCTGCAACAGCAAGTTAATTGGTAGCCAGTTTTGACACATCATATATCCATTTACATGACTACATTATATCTACAATAACTCGGAAGTATCTACTTTTAGAAGGATTTAAAAACCGAAGTACTTATCATGGTCGGGCACTCTTGGCGTGGTTGCCGCGATGGTGATACATGAAAAGTCCTCGACGTCGTCAGTCCTCTCGGCGATGTTCGCAAATCTGCTAATGCTTCTTCAGAATTGCTTTAGAAAATCATGTCCACAAATCAATAGCAATTTAATATTAATTCTTCCTAAAATAAAATTGTATCTCGTCTCTGTAATCGACAAGTTATCGATTATTCTGACCTATACGTGACCAATTTATAAATTGACTGAATATCTGGCCAAAATTCACGTGAAAAGGCATTCATCCAAAAACTATGTGACGAAACGCGAATTTAAAGATTATTATTATCTGACCTAGTAACGGCTTCCATTTCAGTTGGAGCCTGTCTTTATATATCTTATCTCAGTCGATGTTTATTTAAATTATTATTGACGGGATCAATATGATTTTCTGTTTCCCAACTTGAGACTTACATTTTATTCGGTCATCAAATTTTGCTTTTAAATATGATGGATTCCAATTTTATGTGTTATTTGAAAATTATTTAAACGCGCATCAATCAAAATTATTTTTGGCCGTGAACACGAAAATTTTATTTATTCGTACCTAATTCTAAGTTAATTAATATTTATTTTAAACGAATTAAAATGTAATGTACATAATATCTTTCATTGTGCAATAAAACATATTATTATATTGTATATTTGATAATTCTGATGGATCGTTATCGTTATAATTGTTATCGTCAACTGATTTTTATTGGATAAATCGATAATACATAAATATTCAATATACCAATTTAAAATGGCGCTGTTTTCTCTTTTTAAATAAGTACTTCAAGAGTTTCTCAAACACAATTAAATAGCTATTAAATGTGAAAATTGATGTAAAATAAACATTAACAAATATTTTTTGGCCCCAAAAAATAGGTACGAAAAGGTGAAAATGTCAATTTGACATCGTTCCCATCTCAATAAACCTTTCGACAGAAACTGTACTATCTCTAAAACTTATCTCATACATCTTTTTAGAACAATAGTCTTTATTCGTATTCTCAAGAAATATTTATCTTTCAGTCCAGTGTTTCCTCGATTATCTGCTATTTTCGTGGTCAGTCGGAGGGCGGCAACGCGCGCGGTTGGACGCCTGCCGAGACACATACTTTGTGTTCATTTTCATTTGCGACTATACCTGGTTCGTCTATGAAACGTGTTAAATAATTAAATTGTTAACAGACAAGGATTTAAAAACATACACCTTCATTCATCAGTTTTGTTTGTTGGTAACAGGTGGGTAATCATATTATTATTTTTTGCTAACCTTGGATATTTTCGCTGTTTTATATTTAGTTTGTGTAAGCTTATAACTATTAAATGTAATTCATGTCACTTTATTTTTATACATCGGAAGAATATTATGGTGTATCAAGAAAACGCGGAAAGTGAATACAGAGCCAAATCTTATTTTTGGCGCGAGATCTTTGACATGCATTTTTCAAAACAAAGAAAGTGTTTGTTCGTGATAGGTGTTTTAAATTTTTATGTGGATATAAAAGGATTTTAAGTTTATTTATATTTATATCTTGTTTTTTGTGGCAATTACTTTAAACTGTATGGCAGAAGAAAATCAAAACTTACCGCGTGACAATGTTTTTAGTGACGGTGATCCTAACTAATGTTATAATTAAATAATTTTGTAATTATCCGACAGTACGATATTTGTTTGGTTCTTGTTATACAATATACTTCATGTTCTGCTAACTAGATTTAATTCACAAACTGACTCAAAGTATTGCAATATTTATTTAATCATAATATCTACATACATTAAACCGCTAAAATGTGACTACATACATTGATTCATTGCGTTTTCCTCTATTTTTTATTCACGTATGTTTCTACGGAAGCAATTTCGTAACGTTTTACAACAAACCTTAAGATATCAACATCTCCAAGACGTTAGTAGAATATTATATCAAAAAAACGAGATCTTCGTTTCAAGTTTGGACCAAAGATGACTTTTAACCTGGGGATAAATACAAAAACGGAATACTAGGTTCTTTTAAAGTTTGAAACCAAAAATTACGATGACCTTTAACCTGATGATAAGTTTCTCATATCTCACAATGGGTCACGTGGTTTGACGTTAAAAAATACCACTATCGTTTTCTACAATCAGTCCCGCATGTTAAGAATTGATAAGCTGCTTTTAGTATCCGGCTACTCAGTCTATCTTATTTGCAAAAAATGTTATTTTGACACATAAATGAGTGACAATGATTATCTTAATCTTTGTTAGGCATCTCGTCTTCTATTCTGTAATAATAAAAAAAATCTCTTCAAGTAAATAATGTGATAAAATTTAAGACTAAAACGCTAAGAAACACGCACGCCTACATTCTAACCATTTCATAAATTACTTGTATTATAAAGTACATACATAGGCCTCTTTCAAATTAGTCGCCTTCGAACAAGACTATGGACCAACTACTTAATCTGGATATCATGGAGTTCTTCCACGCACAATCGATTATTTAGTCTAAGTTTTATCCCGGCACCATCATATTTGGTGATGGTAATGTCTCTCGAATGACCTATCTTAAATTAACGAATTATTTGAAACATAATAACAATCAGCCAAACATTTAATGACCTACGGCCTACGCTCTCATCAGTAATAGGACCGTTTAGTGTACGCGACAACAGAATATCTGGACTGAACTACCGGTTGACAGAAAGTCTTCTGAGATTATTAGACAATATTATCAAAGTAAAACATAAATTATGTCGCATTTATAAAATTTTCATTTAATATATTTTATACGAGCTAATTGGGTTGTTTGTAAATTAACTATAACATCGTTATTTTATTCTAGGGTTAACAAAATGATGATGATTATTCGCGTCAACAGCTTTGTTTTAATATAAATTGAATATAGTATAATGTATAATACGTAACAGTGTTTAATTAATAACAATTTGCAATGAGTATTTGTGGTTTAAAACCATTGGCGCCAGTATTATTACTCGCAATATAAAGTATATAGTATTAGTAATAACATTCTATATATTTTATAAACTATGTGTTATACTACAAAGATATCTAAATTATACGCGTGGTGAGTAAATACTTTATTTATTTACTTTATCCGTATTTGCTATATCAATTGGTATTAATAGGTTAATGTAACAAGAGACTTCATAATTTGATACCAAATCTAAATGAAAAACTTACTATATTGGTAAATCAAAAACACAAATGTAAAAATTTAATATACCTAAGATATACACGGTAGTTATTAAAAATTAACTATCTACCAACCACATGTTTCAATAAAATAAAAGGGGTGATTTCGAATATTTTATTTTACATCATAAATTTATTCAACAATAAAATTGTTTAATTTGTTGATTGTTTCAAATAACACCCTTAGATTTACTTACATAATGTGAAATTATAGTCCGACCCACGGCTAAACTTGTCATTAATTAAGTACTTTTAGAATTTCCCGTTTCATAATTATATTGCTCTAAACGACAGCTTTGAACAATATAATTAGATTATAAAAGAGGCGAGGTATTTTCTTTGTTTTATTTGGTCTTATCAACAAAACAAATTCGAAGTCTTAAAAATCTTTTTTTGTGTTTTAATTAAAATTACAAGTCTTGTGTATCGCATCTTTTACTCTAAATAATTGCTTAAATATGTGATTTTTTAATTAAATGCTATGCTATTTAATTCTTAAGAAAAAATTGGACGGCAAAGGCTGCAAATTAGAATCAAGATCTGCTTTTCAATTATAATTTGTCCCTAACACATATCAACCACTGGGCTAGAAAACCATTTCATCATTTGCATCATCTGTTCGCTAAGAATGTCCGTACGACAGTATTAAAATAAAAAGCAATAAATCATGATAATTTGGAAGATAAACTGGAATCGAATAATAAGCTGAAAATATTATTTTTTTATCATATACTTTTCTCTTATAGTGTAAAAATACAGACTCGTTCGTATTAAACGGATGGAAACCGACACAGGAATCAGCTTTGAAAGCGGTATTTTAGAAATCCTTTTCGGCTCAACATCGTTATTTTATTCGAGCGAAAGAAATTCTCAAAGAAAGAACACAGATTTATAGAATGGTCGCTGTATCAATAATAAAGAGGTTGTTTAGATTCTACGCCAAAAATAACAAATGTATTTAACTAAATGTTCTACGAAATAAAAAGCAATCTACGATCCTGTGTTTACTACAAAGGTCCTTAAAACAATAATGTTAAATATTCAACAGATTCAATTCTGCACAATTTAATAAACTACTGCGTAACACTTTAATTTCTTTTAGTAGCTAAACAAATTGTTCTTTTCAATTCCAGCTGAAACTAGACAGTCTAAAGCAAAATAGGTAGACGTTTCTTTTATGAACCCAATTAATTTATCGTTTACACATAAACATTTATTAAATTAGTACAAATAAATATTAATACTAGGTAATATAATTAACTCTAAAATAACCCTGATCGTCGTCGCCTTTCACAAGATGTGAGCTTGACCTATCATACAAGACATAGGCATTTTTTTTTTATTTGCCTAAAATTTCAAAAGCCAAGGGAAACAAGGGGAAGGCTCGAGTCATCTTTAATTTTAATATAAAACTTTAGTACAAGAACTTATTGATGTGTTTTAATAGGGATCATGTTAATGCATCGATTTATGTTTGGAGAGGACAAGAAAGCCGATGATGTAAGAACTCATTACACAAGAAGTTGAACTAGCGAGTGTTTAGCGACCTCTTATCTTTCCACGATAACCAAAGATATTGAACAAACAGCCAGTAATGACACCATGTGATGCTCAGATTTGATGTATAGTCTAATTCTTTTTGAATGACATAATGACAGAATATATAATAATTATCTTTGGAATAGTCCAGAATAGTCGATTGTCATACCAATTTGCCCGTTCAAGTTCTTTTATAAAAAATCTTTATTGATTTTTTAGAATAAAGTTATAATTTCATATAGCTATTCTTAAAAATATTATGGAATCTATTGTATGTTAAAATTAGTAATTTATTACTATAACTAAAAGGTACCAATGTTCAAATATTTACAATAAAAATTGTGTCACATACTGTTATTTACATTGACGTACATGTACGTAGTAGATACATATATATCGATAGTAATTTTAGTGTAATGGTCGTAGTGATTTGTATTTGATATAAGTTTATGAAGGCTTATAGAATTTATGTCGCCTTCAATTACACTTATATGATCTTCAAATCCCTGCTCACATTTGGTTCCATCCAATAAGTTGGTATTTTGATATCAGTTGCAAATCCAGTAGCATTAACAGTAATTAATATTAAAATTGTAAATTAATTTGTCCTTTTAGAAACTGTCTTGTAATATATTCAACGAAGGTAAAGAGACTTTTAATGCTTAATTTTATAACTTTCTACCTACCCAGACATAAAATAAACATCACTATATAATTAAAAATCATAGTGTTAGCGTTAAATCACTTACCTACAGTACTTTTGCCATCACTACTCTAGCCAAGGACTGCTATCGATCGATCACGTTTTACCGTCGTTTTCAATAGACGATCCCAAACGCTTTTTTATGATAGTAAGAATGGACCAATCAGAACAAGGTTTTTTATGACATGCTTACAAATAATTTATTTTGAAATAAAACTATTTTACGGATTTTAACGCGGTATTTTTATGTTATAATTTTCTCCCATCGTTTTGAAGACTGTAGGCTTCGTAGTCACGGGTCGAACTACTGAACACGAAGGCTGCATAGTCTTCGAAACGTCGGCAGAAAATTATTATATTTTAAAAAACCGTGGTAGAATCCGTAAATAGTTTTTTTTTAAGTCTTAACATTCGCGTAAACATAATTATTTATTTTGATTGGTTTAATGTTGAGATCGTATCGAAGATAAAGATTGAGAAAGTTTATTTAAAACGACCGTTCTCTCATAATTCTAAAAGACATTAACTCTGAAAGCCTTTTCTGTACACATATTTTAATTAATTTTAAATTTTAATAGAAAAATAACATCGTGGATGTCACAAAAAGACACTCTAAACACTTTGGAAGGTAAAATTATTTCAGTTCATAAATATTTAATAAGACATTTGCAACGAAAATTATAGACTCAATCAAATCCATGGATTTTCCAAACCAATTAGAATGATTGGAGATACAAAGGAATATTTAATATGCACGGTCGCGCCACATCTCACAGCTTTGAAAATTGGTGGTCAACTTCAAATGGCTTTTGACAGCATCAGGATTTCCACATGGCTGAAGTCGCAATTAGAGCGCATTTCGGATTACTTAAACTAGTAAACTTCTAAATAATTTACATTTAATTTATTAGGCGTCCTGGTATAAATTTGGCTGCCCAAATATTTAAACGTTCTAGTATACATTTCCCTCGCGTTCACTGGCGCTAAAGTCCGTACTCGGGATAAAAAGTAGCCTATATCACACAAGGATGACATTACTTTCCAATAATGTAAACATTTTGATAATATGCTGGTAGTTCGAGAGATTTACGTGACCAAATAATCTCTTCAGCTATATTTATTGAAGGAATAGTCTTGAACTTCATTCTATTAATACACAGTTAAAAATAATTTACCATCTATTTGTTATTCAGAGTGATTTAACTGTGGAATACTTTTACCTGTAAATTAGTTTCCTATCTATTAATCTCGTTTAAGATTTGAGCCCATCGCATACTAACAACTAAACTTATTTAATTTAGGTAAGTTTGAGTAGCTGAGATATTTTTTTCATATTTGTGATTTGCGTATTGTCTTATGCGTAAATTGTTCAGCTATGCTAGGTAAGCTATACTAACTTAGCTTAGTTCTTGATCTGTAACGCGGCCGCGTTTTCCTAATACTTCTGTTACTGAGGTTTCGTATGAGTACGGGCAATGGAAAATCAACATCACATGACACACTGCCTGTCGGTTCATCTGCTTAGTATAGAAAAACTAATATCATGGGGTGAGCGGGATAATAATGAATCAGAAAATTAAATGTGTGGTCGATCCCACATTAAAAATGTTCGGGTTCTTATACCCATGAAGTGTGGAATCAAAGTCGTGCATTATAAAATAAATAATGATAACATGATGCACTAGCACATGTGCTCAATTTATAAACGATGAGAAACTACGAATTGTTTACAATTTGCATTCCAGAAATATGAAACGCTTATTTTTTATGTTAATTACCATTTCGCGTTATTATTAAAAAAATATGTACCTCAATTTCGCTCCGCGTGTTAACACTTATCATATCTGTAATTAAGATATGCTAAATTCGTTGGAAACAATTAATAATCACCGTCGATTCAGTTGAATGAAATTCACGCGTCGACACCACTCCGCCATGTGCATACTGATTAGATATCGGCACTCTGTTTCTGGGTCGAATGCAATTAAGAACTATGTAAATGCTGTATTGTTATACACGGCTAATAACTAAAGCAGTAAGGGCCACATGCGATGAACTAGGGTAAGATGGAATTTAGAATTGAAAATAATTCATAATACTTCGGTATTTACGGAAACATTTTAAAATATAGAATTGGGTTTGTTTTATTTTCTAATTTAGTCAAACAATATTTGTGTTTGAATAATAAATACAATGCCAGTGCCTCTGTTTGTATTTTGTTAACAAAGTAAAATAAATGTCGGCGAATTTACTAAAAAATACGAAAACGTGAAAAGAAATTCTCATAAGTCTTAGAAACCAAAGTGGGTGTGTGTTCAGCATTGAAAGTAATCTAAATCCGCAGATTCCTTAAGGTTTAAAACATCGTCCATCACTGGCTCCTAAGCTATGAAACTTTTTCTTTTTGTCAAGTCAGAATTTCTGTTATCGTTCATCGGCACGAAACGTTAACGATATAAACTCTTTCACTATCATATGTGACAAACATCGTATCAACTAAACATTGTTACACCATCCAATGTGTGAGAATTACGGTCTCCCTTTACACACATTTACATAAAGTATTATAAGTTACACTATTAGCACATTTGTTATTTATTAATGCACATATTGTTATGAAACTATTGAATGTTATTTATGCTCATACTTGAACAATATTTGTTTTGTTTCAGTTACCGAAAACCGAAAGGAAAATGCCCAGAATTTTAAGAAGCACGTCTATATTAAATGAAGTTTTGAATCGCAGATAGGCCCAAAGATAATGGTTTACAACCATAGATAACAGGAATAGAGATTTATTTTGTTGTTACGCGTACTCCTTCCTCATAGCTCTTCCAGTTAAGTTTATCCGTTAAATATATTAAATAATAAATAGTCAATACCGCTAAACAGTGCCTCTAAAGTTCACTAAATTCTAACAAAGCTATTATAAAAATAAATTACATCAATAACATATCTTACGACAATATTCTTCGCATAACAAAGTATTTTAAGCACATATTTTAATATAGTGATATTTATAAATAAAGATCATATCAACTGCCCTATAAGTGACAAGTTACTAGTGCCAAAGAGTTAACTGGAAGATGTCTCACGGCGTGGCGAAGAGCGCGAAGAACGGGAGCGATGCGCACGCGCCGGAGTCGTCGCGGGACGGTTCCGAGAGCCCGCCGCCGCCGCCCGACGGGGGCTGGGGCTGGATGGTCGTCTTCGCCTCCTTCATGATACATATTGTCAGTGAGTATTCATATACACACAAAGTTTCACTGCTTTCAAAACCTATTTACTTTTCTCAGTTTCGATTTCTTTACTCAATTTATTCAGATTTTTTCACGAAATAATAATGTCGCTTTTATTATATACGTTGATATACGTTGCAATCCATAATACAAAATATGTATCCTTAAAATTTGGCATCGCACTCACGATTCCCCTGGCGTTGCGATCACGTACCATCTGGTGAGCCATTTACTCGTTCACCTTCGGCGACAAAAGAAAATCCTGCACGTTACAAATGTGCTTTTAAAATTCGGCGCTGTGAGCCACGTAGATGTAAAATGTGTAATATTTTCTGAGAATATGTTTTTTCCTTGACATTCGATGTTCTTTTATTTAATAATTATATAGAACGATCGGGGTAAAGAAATTGCATTTGCTACTAACTTCGCATATAATAGTTATTTTTTATAAGCCCGTGTGATAAGCCTTTCGCACAACACAAATCACCGAAAATCTATACGACGCCAGCGCCATCTATTCAGAAATGGATTTAAAAAATCGTTTATATTCCATGGGATTATAAGAAAAAATTACCGGGATAAAAAGTAGCTATATGTTGATCCAGGACATGCGCTACCTGCGTGCTAAGCTTCATACAAATTAATTTAGTCATTTCTGTGTTTACATCTAAAATGCATACAAACATCGACACATTTTCCCATACTCTCGTATTAATAATATTAGTAGTAATAAGTTAAGAGGTCAGAAATAACATAATATGTAACACATTTATATAAAAATTGTTTGAAATGAATCCATAGAGGATTCGTCTTTGAACGAAATAATAACCAAATATATATAGGTATTTATATAACCCTAAGTTGTATTATGAATAAGATGCTCTAGTCTTTAGTCCTTAAGCCCTTTAAGAAGTTTGCTGTAAACAATATAAAAATAGACTCTAAAAGAAGCCAGACCGGAGGAGGGTAAGATTGGTAAAATAATATATTATCTTGATTTTGCTCGAATCTTATTTTCGAAATTACGAACAAGATTTAATAAGAACATAAATATTGAAGTAGGTCTGTTTGAAAGTTGTTTTAAGCAATTATAAATGAGCTAAATACCGTTAGTAATAAGTTTTACTGTTTTTAATATGTGTTTCAAAATAAATTGTAAGTTGCACCACGAAAATAATAGATTACGGATTAAGCTGAAAAGTGATTTATCGCAAAAAACTTAGAACAGATATTTCATTGCCGTATGATTTATAACGCTAAGCATTATAATTCTGTACGAATTTATTATATTATCACATCACGCTATTCTTGTTATTCTGCCAGGAATGTATACGAAACATGTAGCTTTCCTTCAGAATATCTTTGACATGTAAATGCGTAACATATCGTTTGGAAGAAATTGGGAGCAAAATTAATATCATAATGAATATGCAAGCAAGTCACATTTCCTAACACACTAATGAGAACAGCCATTATGAACCAATAACCCTTTTCAAACATTTACATACAAAGCTATTCTGGGGATACGACATTTAATCACAGATGCTTACAAAAAAACAAAGGTTTATTTACATATCAACTTTGTTGGAATTGTTAGGTCCCTTTATTGTTTTTCCGCGCAATAAACTTTTTAAAGTGCCGCAGATCAAAAGGTATCAACAAATCATTTAACAAATCTGACGTCAATTTCAATTGAGCTTCAATGCGTAAAGTGTTGTCATTTTATTCGCACACATAATGTTCTGATGTCATAATTTACCATGTCTTTAACTATATCTTTTAATCCTAAAGCGTCTTACTAATTTCCCTTTCCCACTTCTCGATAACGTAATAGCATTTTCAAACTTTAAAATCTTGTATACTACGAGACATAAAAACTCTCGTTAAAAATAATGACTATTTGTTTTCCGATTACATGGGCTTATCACTATGTATACAAATAACAATTTGCATAATATTTTGTAGACAATGTGTTTATTTTGCCACAATATAATACTTTGTTTTTTCTACTCCGTTCAATTTTGCTATTTATAATAATATATTATTAAAGAATATGTGTATGATACTATAAGTATACATTATTAAAACCTAAGGAGCAAATATTTATAATAACAAGTTGTTTTAAATGAATAAAGTAGTTTATGGCAAATGTCAAAAAACAGATAAAGGACATACGAACTAAATCGTGACGTCATCGTCATTACAGAACGTGCGTACTAGCGAGATAGCACGTTAAACCCAATATACGCCCACTCTTGCTCATATTGATTAATTACACAATATCAGTTGCCCGTTACCAACCTGTTTTTATACCAATTTTGGTCCTATTTTTAAAAATCAGTCAAGATATCGTAGCCGAAAAGAGTGAAAAGTGCATTCAGACAGACAGACGCGGTGGAAGACCTTGTTTTATAATGTATGTAAGGATAGTGTCGTAAATTAAAAGCAGACATGATAAACGCACCAACAGTTTTAATGATTAAGTAGTCATTTGTTGACTTCACATAGTTTAAACTTTAGAGTGTAACCTACGCATTATATTTATCGAGTTCGCGTTCCAACAAGTTACAACCGTTCCTCCCGTCCACGCTGAGCGTTTCGGATACGCGGTGATGTTGGAGTTCGGCTCCTTTCGAAGGTTGCGATGTTTGAATGCAGCATAAGGAACCTCTCGATATGTTTACTGTTGCATATAATATACAAAATAACCATAGTAAACTATTAGTAATATTGAACCCTTACGTTATAAAACTTACTTCATTTCTAGATGTATACTTTGAGCATTTGCTAAACTAAAGGTAATTTGTAAGAATAACTTTACAAATGAGACCGTATATAAGTTGAATTTATTAGGAGAGAATAAAGTTAATACTTTTAACCTTGTGTTGGCAAAACATCTTCAAAAGTAATGTATGATCACGCGTATAATAAAGAGCATGATAAAGTTTTATACGTGCGTATTTCGGCCGTCTAATGAACGACTTTGTTACATAGCAAATATCTTACGAATACGTAAGAATACAAAATATTACCCTCGATAGCATAGTTATATTGCTCTAGACTGCCGTGATTTTGATCCAATGTCTAGTAATGCATGGGTTTTTCTATTTAGTATCAGCTCGGAGTCTGGAATTCGAGTCCAATTATGGCGAGAGGTTTGTTTAAAATTCGAGGAAAACGGGAAATAATATTCGAAATTTGTCCACTTGAAATCCATTTATTTATAATCTGACATTTCACTAAAACAAAACATTATATAAATGAAAATCTAGCAACCAGTACTACAGTTCGGACCCTATCGCATCATGCGATGGAATAAGTGTCTAAAAGTGAGTGCATCGCTAGCGTCTCTACGTGCCCTTCGACGATAAAAGCGATAAGTGTGTATAAACTATGTACGAATATATCTACTTATATAATATAAATTGCGTTAAGATTTATTTAGGTTTGTTTGTTAACCAAATATATTGTTCGCAATAATCATTGTGCGAAGTGCGCGTGACGCGTCTTATCGGCAGGGATGGAACGGGGTCATCTCGTTTTGCGTAGTTTCAAAATTATTAACATTTTGCATTCATTAACCGAGGGCAGATACGGATTATGTTATACAATACTTCAGTTGATAGCGTATTATCGGTATATAATTATACTGGCTTTGTATTGAGATTGAAACTACCTACTTAATTAAAATTGAAATCATGCGGAAAACTTAAGTCGTAACAATGTGAATTATTGTAATATAACTATTTTTCACGGGGCGAACCGTGACCACGAAGGCTACAAAGTCATCGTAACAAATGTGGCAAATGTTGCAACAATCGCGCCGACTTTTATTGAATAACATATATTAAATTACCTCCGAAAGGGTAGGCAGAGACGCTACTGATGCACTTAATTCCCCGCATGTTATGTTATGGGTGGTCGTATCGCTTACCATCAGCATTCACAGCAATAAAAAAAATGTGTATTCCGTTCCATAATATGATGGGGGGTGAGCCTATCGCCATATCGGGCACAAATTCCAGATTCCAGGCTGATACTGAGTAGAAAATCCCATTATCATTTAGCCAGCCCGGGTATTGAACCCAAGGCCTCAACACAGTCGCACCACAATACAACTACGCCACTAAGGCAGTCACTCTTATTCACTTTAAAATTAAATCCAGATTGTCCATTATCGCAACTGTACTGTATTCGTCCAGAGCAATTTCTGCCACGAGCCCTTTAGTTAATTACTCCTGGCTTGGCTATATACCCCTACACATGTTTTAGTTCCAAGATGTGACCCAATTAATTTTACGTCCCAAGATGTGAAATAATAATAATAATAATATCAGCCCTGTATTATATACTTGCCCACTGCTGAGCACGGGCCTCCTCTACTACTGAGAGGGATTAGGCCTTAGTCCACCACGCTGGCCTAGTGCGGATTGGTAGACTTCACACACCTTCGAAATTCCTAGAGAGAACTTCTCGGATGTGCAGGTTTCCTCACGATGTTTTCCTTCACCGTTAAAGCGAACGATAAATTCACAAAGAATACACACGTGATTTTTTTAGAAAAGTCAGAGGTGTGTTGCCCTTGGGATTTGAACCTGCGGACATTCGTCTTGGCAGACCGTTCCACACCCAACTAGGCTATCGCCGCTAAGATGTGAAAACCGCATGACAATCCATATCAGATACAAATACCAAACCCACACAAGTTTTTAAAAGAATACCATTAACTATTCCTCGTAGTATTGCAGCCTAGAACCTAATGATTCCCAAATTCACTAGACTAACATAGATGTAGTCTTCTATGGTAGATACGTTAGTCTACGTTATTCTACCATAAGTTAAATATTATAAAACACAAAAAATATGTTACATTTATTACCTTCGCCAAGTAAAACTAAAACAGTAAACATTTTTCCCTCATTGAATAGGTGAGCTGTAACAGCGCAGTCAGAAGTGATGGAATATAAGTGGAGAATTTACTGACACTTCGAATCCCCGCATTTATAGCCATCCCATGAACAAAAACGCCCTCGTAAACCGGGCTAGTGTCGCTACAATCGTTTCACGCTTTATGTCACAATGTTTTGTGTTTTAGCGCGAAAATTGTCTCGAATTTAGTGACGGCGCAGTGTAGCAATATATTTAAGGATTCTGTATGTCAAAAATTTGTATGTAATGTTTGTCCCTAAAATGAATTGGGTATCAGAAACAAAAAAAAACATTTTAACACGAAAATTTAGCTTGGTGTTAATTAATTTGATTAACCTTGACTATTGCCTAAAATTTGCACGTCCAGGACTTGAGTCCGATAACAGATATTCAGCACCCACATTACTCGAGCTAACTAGGCCGACAAATTGCCGTCATAGTGGCGCTCTACATCTGAAAATTGCAACGACAATATTTCTTGGAACGTGAATTGACATAGCTATTTTCCTTTTGCAGTATTCCGCAATTTGCTAAGCTTCCTCAATCTCGTGTTATCCCGCCTCTGCATCGTAAACATATTGCACCCTTCTATGAATCTGCGAGATATTTAATGAACGCTAAGGGTCGTATTAATTATAGCAACTCAGTTTCGCTCTGAAGTGCAAAATCAGCTGAGACGCTCTCAAAAAATCAGTATGACAAGATCATCGCTATTTTATAAGCAAATATCACCAACATCTTAAATGATTTAATAATACACAGTAACTGGTGATCTTTACAAGTTATTTTTGTCCATTAAACAACGCCGGCTCAGCTGAAAATAAACTCTCAAATTATAACTTAAGCTGCGTTAATGAATATTTCAATACATTACATATACTTACATACATTTACTTAATATCCTATTCAAAGATGAGATTGATTTATTAATACGGCTCTAATTGTCGCTCATAGCTCAGCCCGCCATAAAGTCTAATTTTTCCGAGATAAATAATGTAGCCTATTATGTTAATCCGATACTGTCACTCCATGGGGCATAAATAAGCCCGTTGAACCGTCGGTGCACTATAAGCACATGTCTGCTACATCAGGGGTATAGATATGTCCTTATGATATAAATATATTGAAATATATTGTGTATAATGTAACCAGCCCTGTGTTAGATTCTACATACTATCCCTCTGGTGGGAACGGACCTCCTCTACTAATTAGTAAAGGCTTTGGTCCACCACGCTGGCGTAGTACGGGCTAGCAGACTACACAAACCTACCTTCGATTTGTGTACCATTCTTAGGTTTCCAATGGAATGTGTGACGAAACACATTATAAAGAAACGTTAACAATAACGTACGCTCAAAACATAAACAAAATTAATGTTATTGTTTACAAAGATAACGCGGTAATCAGCCAACGACTATTTTGCATTTTTGCGTTTACCTAATATTCAGTGCAATACAAGTACAGATTTCTATCTGTTGTATTATCTTGAGTCATTAATTTATCATATCATAAAGTAATGCTAAAAATAAATAGATTCGTACTTTTTACCAAACTTCGTCAAAATTTTGTCACAATTTTAAAACATAAGATAATTTATTTTACCTTTTTACACGCCTGACGTTCACTGACATTACTTTATTGAAATTTAATACCTGGTGCTTCACATAAAACAGCTTTTAAGGTAAATCTTCGGCACAAAGGCTAGCAAACGAGAGTCATTTTTATAGTGCTGTAGCTTATGTCCGCCATTTATCGCAAATAGGTATACGTTGCAATGGATAATCTTCCAAAAAGGTAGGTAATGAACTCGGTGAGTTGCCTTAATAATGACGTTAGACAAGTTCAAATATTTGTTACCGTAATATCTATCTATAGTAACATATATTTTTAAACCAGTGTAACCAACCTGTTTGTTCACAAAGTGGTGTTTGAAGATTGACCAAAGAGATGTTTTGAATATT